>NC_025703.1:4253408-4280769 GCF_000633955.1 Camelina sativa | reverse complement strand
AAAAAAAAAAAAAAAAAAAAAAAAACTTACGAAATGTGGAGTGTATATTCAACTGCGAAATTTCTCTTTCTCTTGCTTTTGGTGGAGGCTTCATTGGCTCGAAATATTATGATTCTAAATAGATGTATCGCAAGTCTGCATACATATTACAAAAATAGTTCCGATTTCTCTCTAACCTGCTTGTGTAGCCCCAAGTGTAAGTAACTCGATCTCTATTTCTATTGCTGAATCATCATATATGCTTGTTATATATAGAGAATCAACAATTCCAATGCCATCATAATTATTTTTACATGTTTTCGTTTAAATATATATATATATATATATATATATATATATTGGGTTCTCTCTTTCGATCGATCAGATTGGAATCCAGACGGGAATGTGACAATAAGATGGGACATCATGAATAACACTCGTGGTAGTTACACGGCTAACGTCACAATCTTCAACTACTTGAAGTATCAGGACATTCAAGGGCCGTGGTCATTGAACTGGCTATGGGACGACGACGAAATCCTTTTAAGCACTGTTGGTGCTAAGAGCAGTAATTTTACGTTGCGTCCAGACTTGGTGCAGTTGCGTTATGAATTCCGGTGGCGGAGGTAGGGTATAAAACCATGTGGGTCCATTGACAGTGCATTTTTTTTATTAGCTGAAATTTTAGGAAACAAATCAAATTGACCCCTATAAAATAGCAACAATTGACTCTTTTAAAATTTTTAAATAACATAATTGACCCCAATAATTGTTTTTTTCTTTGACCTTGTGCATATTTCCTAGGATTACCTCTGGGATTACCATTGTGAACTTACCGCCACAAACTGATGATGATGATGATGATGACGACCACGACAACGGCCAGCGAAATATAGTACCAGCGGGTGATGTGATTCCTTGGTTTAGAGAAGAAGAAGCCGGCGACCTCAGAGAAAAGCTCTTTCTCATTCCAAATTTCTGTTGGTCGAGCTAAACTAAATTATAATCATCTTCCGGCAATTTTGGTTAGATTGAACACACCAAACTTGGAATACACTTGTGGTAATTTGGTGAGAGTCACTGGTGATTTGAGTAAGTACTTTATTGATGATTTTGGTTGCCACATCACTTATATATATTTAAACTGTACGTACCTCTAGTTAAGCTAGCTTTTACAATCACTTAATGTTACTTTTATTTATTTATTAGATACGTGGAGCACGAGCTGCGTTCCCTCCATCTTTAGAGTAGTTGTCACCCGCGTGATTTGAAGACGAAATAGCTATATGATGTTGCATGGTGTTTTAATTTGTTTTCTGTTATTCATTTTCTTTTAAATTTTTCCTTTTTCTTGGTATCTAGTTTTGAGTAATTCCTTCTTTTTTTTACGTAGAATATATGGTTGGAATGTTGTTTAAAGTTATTTGAATTGACCATGTAATATTTTTATGTGTGGAGTTTTCACATAATGTGAGTATGTGACTAGTGACTACTATATATTAGCATATATAGACGTTTGCTATGTGCTTGTATCGTATAATTAGATGACCCAAAAGGTGCGAACGTAACTATATATTAGGACTGTTAATCACTAATCATTTAATCAACAAATAATAACATAGCATCTTCAAAATTATGTCGTTATATAATAATATAAGCTCTTACATATGTGTGTGTGTTCACACTTGGTTGACGCTAGCTGCTATCGATCGAAGGGTGTACATCACTACATTGCATTCACGACATCAAAATAAGCACAACAACCTAGTACAAACAAGTGTTTTAGACGAAGAAAAAACAAAACCAGTTAACGTAGTAAAGAATAAAATATTAGTTAGAATGGAGCGAGCTAGGGTACTGCGAAAAAACAATACCTCCAAGATGTCCCTAAACACTTTTATCACTTTGGCCCATTGTGCTCAATTTGTTTATGATCTCAAAGCTGTTTGAAGCTTTGAGAGACTTTACTCTGATAGCTCGGTCGCATAATTTTAAGCCTCTTAACTAACACTAACCTACAATAATAAGCTTAACTAACACAAACCTACAATAAGCTTGACTAACACAAACCTACTTTACTATTGAACGACTTGCATGATCTTTGAACATTTTTTAGCGTGTCATTTGACAAATAAAATATTTCATGTTTCTTTCATAATTATATATTTCACAACAAAAAAGAACTTGTTGTTTGTAATGATTTGTTACAATCACAAACCATATATATATACATGCATATGGGTTCATATTCCCCTTACAAAACATCTTCTTAACCCATATCACATTTCATCTCTCAAAATGATGAAGTTCTACCAAAGTTTTTTTTTCTTATTCATTTTTCTTTCGTCGTTTCATTTGTCTAGCATGTCTTGGCCCACTCCATAGAGATGTTAGGTTTAGGAGGCAATGGCGGAAAATTATCCGCATGGTTGTTGAACCATTTATTCTTCCGGGGGGGGGCTTATGTGTTCCTGTTCATTGGTGATCCCCGACTATCAGAGTGTAGTTTGATTCTATCGAGGGATCACCAATGGACAGGAACACATAAGCCCCACGAAGAAAAGGTGGTTCAACAACCATGCGGATAATTTTCCGCCCGTTGCCTCCTAAGCCTAACATCTCTCTTGGAGTGGGCCTAGACAAATGTTACATAAACCTTATATGGCTACTAGGGAAGAGAGAGATAAGTATAGATCTGTCCTTGAAGATGCAAGAAAGGTTCAGTGGAGGTACGGTTACCCTCCAGACTTCAATAGTGTGAATCAGCTATTCGAAGAAGGCCAGACCAAGGTCCTCGGGATTTATTGACAAAGAAAGACCAATATGATATTTGCTACTTTTATAATATGTGAATCTGATTCGTTGATTGTGTTTGATTGTGAGCGCAGGCGTTGGAAGAGACTGTGCAAAACGCAATCAAGTCATGGGAGATGGAGTTTTCACACAAGATCCGTTTACAGGACTTCAAGACCATAAATCCCGAGAAATTTAAGCTCTTTGTCAATGGTAATTACCACATGCACCTAATCGATATGATCTTAAACTGTATAGTTCCAAAAAAGAAAAGGATTAAAGTGGTTTTACTTATTAGGGAGGGAAGGTTTATCAGCTGAAGAGACGCTTAGGCTTGGGAGTTACAATGCTTTGCTTAAGAACTCTTTGCCTCAAGAGTTTCAGTACTATAAGCCAGAGGAAGAGAGCTTCGAGTCATCACATGACGCTTTTAGATCTGCTTTACCACGCGACTTTGCATGGGAAGTACTCTCTGTGTACTCAGGACCGCCTGTTATGGCCTTCAAGTTTAGTCACTGGGGATACTTTGAAGGAACTTTCAAAGGTCATGCTCCTACTGGGGAAATGGGTCAGTAATGGTTCAGTTCCTGGGTCTAGGAGTTCTAAAGGTATGTCTAAAGCATGAATTTGTGTCCCTCCTAATCTTTAAATGGTTAAAACTCTAGCATCAGGATTCACATACTTCTAGAGGTTCTCTACAGGTTGATGAATCGATTAGAGCAGAGGAGATTGAGATTTACTATGAACCAGGAGAACTGTTCGGGGGACTACTCAAGGGACCTCTTATATCAGAGAACAAAACCACAGACACTGGAGACAACACTGCAGAGAAACAAAGCTGCCCATTCACACAGTAGGAAATTTTATTTATCTATGAATGTCTATTGTCCGTATAACGTTGGTTTATACCAGAAAATAAAAAAAACAGAAGTGTATTTGACCCTTTAAAGAATATATTGTAACAGTCTCTTGGTTATTGATGCATGGAATAAATTATAAGTTGTGTTAGGCGTCACAATTATAGTACAGATAAATTACAACAAGAACTAGAATAAGACGGTTAATTTAACTGACCAATTTCTAGCAGAGCTCAACCTTTGCATCAACCCCAGTCTGACATTCATCCATGAGAGCTACGTTCAACATTTCGGTACAAAATTGATCATCAGGTTTCAACCACAAGGCCTGAAATAGAAAGAAAAAAAAAGAAAAAAAATTTGAAAAATGTATAGCTCACCGACAGTCAGAGAAGAAAATTAAGGAAATAATTATAGTTCTAATATATAGTAGAGTGTATACCTTGTGATAATATGAGATGGCAGCTGAGAATTTCCCCTAGACAAGAATGAGATGGAAATGGAAAAAATGTGATAATCAACGCAAGTATTGTTTCAAAGAAATGACTGTCATTTAAAAGTACATTCAAATACCTGCAAATGGTAAGTGTAAGCCAAGCCGGAATAAGTGCTTAAGCTTTTTGTCGATAGTGTAAGTGCTTTCTCATAATATGAGATAGCTTCATGGTCCTTTCTGTTTATAAGAAATTTCACGAGTCAATAACTTCATTACATTCACAACAGGAGATGCTAGTTGTGTGTGCACCAAAATACACCTTTGCTTTCTATATGCATGAGCAAGATTGACCACAGTTGGTTCCCAGGTTTCAGTTAATGCAGATGGTATATGGGACAATGTCAACTCAAACCACCGCACAGCTTCACCATACCTGAAATATAGTTAATGTTGTTGACTCAATTTACTGGATCATTACCTTCTCCCCATTTTATTGTGTAGCTTTGTCGTTAATAGCATTTGGAAATCTCAAAGATAAGTAGACTGTAAATAGAAGAGGAACGCACTCTTTCATATGATATGCAACAACTCCGAGTTCATTGTAAACAAGTGGATCCGAAGGGCATATCGCCTTTGCTTGCATGAAAAACTGGACAAAGACAAGGGATCAAAGTATATACAATATTTGCACAAAGATAAGTCAATAAGTCATATAGTTTGAATAGATCCGACAGCATTGTCTAACTTGTTACCTGGTCCGCAAGCTTGTAGCTGTGAGTTCGCATATACTCCATTCCAATGTACAGAGTTGGCAAATGACACCTGGAACAAGATAATATCAAGATTCAACCTGTAAAAAACAATTTGTGACGTAATAAGAACACTTCTACAATGCTAGAGGGCTAAGAATGACTCATTTTAGACACAAGTCACACATTTACAGTCACTAGTTTTGAAGAAAACAAGAGTAACTTGATTACCCTGGCAATAGCCTAGCGGCAGTGCGATAGGCAGACATGGCTTGGTCAGCCTCCTCTTGGGCAGCAAAGGAATTACCATAACCTATCCAAGCTGGTGAGAATGAGCCATCTATACTCGTAGCTTTACTGCAAGACCATATAAAAATAAATGGGGGTCTAGGTCAGACACATGCACCTACCACTAGAGTTGATCAAGACTGCATAATGCCATAACCTAAAGTACCGCCGAGCTTCAGCATACTTTTTGATACAATAGTAGTAACAACCCACCGCAAACCATGACAACGCTCTACAAAACCACATATGAGTATTTATACCACAGCATCAAGCAAAGGAATCATGCAAATTTTGACTCAGACACAAATATTTGAAATCATTTTCACATGTTCAACGAGATGAAGTAAAGAAAACATATTCAACCAGAAAAACATGCTCTTGAAGTTGATTCATGGTCTTGACAAGCTGCGATTGGGATAAAAACTATATTGACATGCTCACCCACTGGCCATATAGCTTGAGTATGTAAATTTTATACTCACTTTAAAGGGTAGTCTTTTACCAAATTGCACGCCATTAGATAAAGCTCATTTGAATTACCAAGTTCCATGGCAGCGGCCAAATGTACCAAGGTACACTTCAAATGAAAAGGATCTTTCTCAAGGAGTCTGTCAAATAAGACCAAAAGAGATCACATTGCTATAATCATTCAAGTTTCATATTGCTCAAAATTTAGTATCAGCAGTACTATACAACTTACGCAGAGGTTAGTTCGAAACACTTCTGATATTCACAGCATTGATGGTAGTACTCAGCTTTACAGGCCAACAGATCAGTGTTATTAGCCAATGTGATCATCGATGATCCAGAGACACTACCACTTTCGTTCTCAAGCTTCTTGAACTTAGCATCTATCGTGCTCTGTTTGTCATACTGGACATGAAGAACTAGTAAGTACCAAGAAGAAAAAGGAAAGATGCTTGCCAATAGAAATTAGCAGAATAGAGAATCAGCAAGCAAATTCCAAATATAAGCGCCACATAACTATTGACACATCGGATCAACACTGTACAACATAGAAATGTTTACCTTCTTTATCAAGCATGAATAGAAAGACGAGAGCCATTCGTCTTCTGGACTAAATTGCAGTGAATAAAGCAGACTCGATTCTGAATTTATGTAATTAAAGTCAATTGAAGTCTCAGTTAACTTCTAATCATGTAAACGACTGCACCATGAAACAAATAAGACGATAAAATGAAGAAGAATGAAAAAGCTAAAAAACTATAACTCACCTTCTTCAGATGTAAGCATATGACTTTCAATGAGGCATTCCAAAGCCTGAAAGGACAGATTACAGAAATCACATCCATGTAACAGTTTTCTGATAAAGCTACATCAGGTTTTTTGCTAAAAATAACATGGAGCAATTGACTAGGGCGCTAAAAGTACCTCATAGCACAGAGGATCAGCCTTTATAGCAGCTTTGTACCTGCAAACCCAACCGAAACTAATGAGTTAAATGGATATGGAGTTCAAGATTCCCACACACCACTCAATCATGATTAGATGGATCAGCCAGATTACACACAAGATCCTAATATTTCCTACTAGCAGTTCAGTGAAACGTAAATACATGCTCAGATCATGTTACACCACTAACTCAATAAGATCAGTCTCTCAAAATGAAAATGATCCCCTGAACAAGAAAGATAAGTGAAAGAAGAAGGCTCACTGACCATTGTCGAGCCTGAGAACGGTTTTGTAACGCTCCATATGCTTTCCCTCTTAAGAAGCATATTGCCGATGAAATCTGCAAAAGACAACCCCCCCATATATCAGTGCAGGTACTTGCAAAACCTTCAACCTCAGATGGTATAGTGGAGAAACCAGTATTATACATTTGAATAGAGTTAAAAAAAAAAAAAAAAAATCTAACTTACATTAATCTCTCGGTCCTCTGCATCTTTATCAAAAACTATGACGTGACCATCTTTGGCATCATAGACAATTCCATCTTCATCAACCTTAGCATCACCAAGCATCAAGAGACACTGATCCCATTCCTTCAATTCCTCCTGAACACACACACACACACACACACAGATTTTACCCGATAAAACCTAAAACCCTAGATTCAAGCGAAACAATCTGAAATTCAAAATCGGAATCTTACGAGGCATTTGGCGGCGAGGTAAAGGAATTGAAGATCTCGGAGGACAATCTTAGAGGAGTTGAGAAGGTGAAAGGCGCGTCGGAAATGTCGGCCGAGAAAAAGAGCTTGAGCTTGCATATAAATGTCAGCTGGGTCATTGGTGAGTGCCGCTACTTTGTCGGCGAAGAAGATGGCCGACGAGTACAAATGCTTACTTACGCAGTCTCGAACCACGCCTCGGATCTTCTCAATTTCTTCTTCCCTCATAGCTTCCTCACCAGAATCTAAGCAAAAAGATCTCAACAAAACAAAATAAATTTGGGATAATCGGAAAATTGTGCGACTCCGTTTCTCTCAGTCGTCGGGACAAAGCCAAGAGCCTCGGCGGGAGAGTGTAATTATAATAATAAAAGAAAACCGTATTAAACCGATTGGTTCGTAGCAAGAAATCTACCGGTATGATGTATGGATAGGTCCACCCGTCCAACCAAACGACATCGTTTAAATAAAATCGAGCACGGTCATTAAATAAATAAAATATTATTTTGTTTATGGGAATTTAAAAAACAGTGGAACCAAACTCCTAGTTGATTGCGAAGAAGAGACATGATGATGATCATCAGCTCCTCCATTGGACTAATCATTTACTCAGAGCCATGCTTAATTTATAGAAACTATCTTAATATTTCACATTATTTTACCTTGTGAGTGGTCAATATTCCAAGGCTACATTCTACAAATACTAATACTTCTACGTTTATTAGAGGCTTTTTGTATTTACAATTGTTTTTAAAGTTTTTTTTTTTCAAATTTTAAGCTTAGATGCATTTTTTTTCTTCTGTTTTTTTCTTATACCAAAAAAAAATGTCCACAATCTTCAATATTTGCCTTAGGCCTCTAGATCCCTAGGCACGGCACTGCATTTACTCAACAAATAATAACATAGCATCTTCAAAATCATGTCGTTATATAATAATATAAGCTCTTACATATGTGTGTGTTTACACTTGTTGACGCTAGCTGCTACCGATCGAAGGGTACATTGCATTCTCGACATCAAGATAAGCACAACAACCTACTACGTACAAACAAATACCAGTTAATGTGGTGAAGAATAAAATACAAGTTAGCATAGAGCTAGGATACAACGAAAAAACAATACCTCCAACTCCAAGATTAAAAGTTTCCTTGATGACCGAACCGAACCCTAAACACTTTTATCACTTTGACCAAATATATGTTTTGTTGCCCCAAGTTGTTTATCGCAAAACTGTTTGTAAACTTAGAGAGATTTACTCTGATTTTCTTGGTGGCATAACTGCATAAGTTGAGTCCTCTTAACACAACATGCACAGTTGATATTTTTGGATAGTCTAATCCATTTCAATAGTGCCTAGTGCATGGTACACCGTACACACGATTAATCGAATGGTTATATCATAAACAAAAAAAATATTACTTTGATATTTTAATTTATTATCCCCTATATATTAACAGAGAAGCATTCTCTTGAAAAAGCTGATGTGTCGTCGTCAGAGAGCTCGAAACACATTTAGCTATTTAACCTCATTTATATTTATTATTTACAACTATATGTCATTGTGTTTTTGACCAAAAAAAATGTGTTATTCCTAAAAACTTTATCACCTAACTTTATTAATATTAATTAAGGTTAAGCTTTAAATATATTATAAAAATGATTTATTGAAATGCATTTGTAACCCACGCGGATCTCAGAATTCAAGCAGGACAGATGCGGCTCAAAATATTTAAACCCGTTGCAGGATGGCTTAGCGGACGGGTTTGACCGAGTTAACAATTTTATTTAAATTATCCAGTTCATGAAATTTTAGTTTTTTGTGATTTTTATCTGATTTAATAGATCAATATTTTGATAAAAAATCTAACGATCACTAATTCGGTTCACATAATATCCAGATCCGCTATCATGTCAATCTAAAATTTATGGTGAAACGATTACTATTTTAATTTTCATAAACTTACATAAATTCAAATCAATATAAGTTTGTATTATAAATGTTATACTAAATAAATATATTTACAAATGTAATATCTTAAACAAAAATTTCACTCCGTGCAACAGCACATGTTGTTACCTAATTTATTTTTAAACCTAGTTAATGTAGTGAAGAATAAAATACAAGTTAGAATGAAGGATACTGCGAAAAAACAATACCTCCAAGGCCCTAAACACTTTTATCACTTGGCCCATTGTGCCCAATTTGTTTATGATAACAAAGCTTTGAGAGACTTTACTCTGACGATTTTCTTGGTGGCATAAGTCAAAGGCTCTTAACACAACCTACACAAATAAGTAGCTTATGCAAAGTTGATATTTTTGGATAGTCTGATTCATTTTGATAGTGCCTAGGTAGGCACGATAAATCAAATGCGTATATTAACAACAAAAAATCATTACTTGATATTTTATTATTTAACGACTTCCGGATATTCTGGTTATACATTGTTATATTTTATCTGTAATCACTTCCCTTTCTTATTAACTTTTTAGCTAACTTCTGTTGTCACACATTTTTGTTCAATATAAATTCACAAAAAAAAAAATCTATTTATATAATAATAAATAATTAACGAAGAAGTAATATCTATTATTACTATACATGTGTAATGAATATGTTTATTTCGTAATATATATATATATATATAGCTTAAAAAGAAAAACAAAAAAATCACCTTAATATTTTATTATCTAAATAAAAGTTGACTATGGAATATACAATCGTAGCCACAATTGAGGGATTGAGACAATATAGTAATACTTTGAAAATAGTTATTTTATATAAATATTGCATTATTTCTTAAGGCTAGAAAAATGTCCATAGATTTTCTCATGCATATAGAATTTATTATTATTATCTTTTATAAAAACTATTTTACCACTATATTTTTTTGAAAGAAAACGTTTCAGTACCTATGGTACCTTGCATCGTCCGCGAGCAATCGCATTCTCCCTTTTGCTGACTCTTGTGAACCCACAGAGATTTCGATAGTCCAGAACAATTTTATTATCAACTTTTAGGAAATAAACTAAAGTCACATAATTAATAAATCATATATACATATTTCTTGAAATTTTTTGTTTTTTTATTTTTCAACTTTGATAATAATTTTCATTAATATTTTTAATTTGAAGTAAAAAATAAATATTATTAATGATAAAATTGAAATTTAATATGATATTCAAATATTTAATTTAAATTATTTATATAAATTAACACATAACCTAAAGTATTTAATGGTAAAAAACAAAATTATTTTGAAAGTAACAAGTTACATATATTTTCTATAAAATCAAATGAAGTGCAATCAAAATTTTAAAGTACATCCCCAAAGATTCATTTTTTTTTAGTATTTTTTTTATATTCACCTTAGTTTAAGTTATGTTGCTAGATTTAGTTATAATTGTTTCATCCTTGTAATAAAAACTAGATAGAAAATATAATATCAAATTATTTTCTATATATATATATATATATAAATCCTTTTAAAATACATATTTGACTTAAATAAAAAATTAATGATTTTTGTATAATTATATGTTGAATCACAAAGTAAATATAATGTTGAGTATTCTAAAATAAAGGTTACAATTTTGTTGGAGGTAAGAGAGAGTTCAGAAAAATTGATTTCATAATTATATTACCAAAGAATCTTTCGATAGAACATTGCATATTTTTTATTTAAAATAAATTAGATATACATGACTGGAAATGGTTTCTTTAGCTTGATTCTTTTATTGTGAGATGGTTAGAATCAATATTTTTGAATCCGATTAATTAATTTTATTATAGCCATCCAAATTTTATTACACATATTAAAATATATCTTAAATCAAAACAAAATATAAGAAAGGAATAAGTATATAAAAACAAAGAAGAGATAGAATTGAAAACACTGTAAAATATATATTAAACAACATATATAATCAAACTCTTACATTGATATCTTAATTGAGTTTTGAACCAATGCAAGATCATAAAAAAAAAAAAAAAAAAATTAGGATTTGAGATATGGTGGAGGAGGATGTGAGAATTGTTATTTATAGGATAAAAAATTATGGAAGTTATATTTCTTAAATAATTAAATTAGAGCAGTTATAATTATAGCTAATTGTGTATTTAATTAAAAATGAATGGAGAAAAATATAGTCAATTCATAATTTGTGTAATTTCTGTTACAATCTAGTAATAAAGACTAAATTCAAAATATTAATTAATGTATATGATTAAATGTGTTGTGTTTTAAGTTTAGTTAAAAAAAAATACCAAATAGATCAATGAGAGATTGAAATTTTGAAACCTTACATATATGATGTAGTATAAAATTAGAGGGTATTACTTTAATATGTCATCTTAGACAATAACACCAAAGAAATTAATCAAATGACTATGGTAAAAAAAATAGAGATTAATCAAATGACTATGGTAAAAAAAGAATTCCATGTACAAAGTTTTCACTTTGTTTTTGGGTTTCATTGTAAAGTGTAAAATCATTAATTGTTCTTGGGCTATGGATAAAATCATAAAATCATAGAACCATTTAATTATTGTAGGCGAATAATAATGAAAGAAAACCGTATTAAACCGATTGGTTTGTAGCAAGAAATCTACCGGTATGATGTATGGATAGGTCCACCGTCCAACCAAACGGCATCGTTTAGTAAAAAAATCGAGCAGTCGTTAAATAAATAAATATTATATATTTTTTTTGTTTATGGGAATAAAAAAAAAACAGTGGAACGAAACTCCAAAGATTGATTGCGAAGAAGAGAGATGATGATCATCAGCTCCTCCTCCACTGCATCATCATTCCTCTCTTCGTCTCACACGAAATTCTCAATCGATCTCAATTCGTATCGGAACCATAATCAGAGATGCTCAATTGTTTGCTCCGGCGTCAGAACGGCGAGAGTGATAGCAATGAACAGAGCTACGAGGCAACAACGGCAGAGTCAAGCAGCCGTGTCCGCCACTGAATCTAGGGTTTCTCTTGTCTTTGCTCTCGCTTCTCAGGCGTCCTCTGTCTCTCAACGCCGTAAATGTTCCGTCTTTATAAATCTTTCAATTGCTGTAATTTTTGTATCTGAACTTCCATCATTGTCAAATTCATTCTAGTTTTGGCTGATTTGGTGGTGGAGACTGCGAAATACGTGTTTCCCAAGAGTTTCAATAGCTCTAATCTTGAAGAAGCTTTGATGTCTGGTTAGTGTGTAGCTTAATTGTGTTAGCTTTGTGTTCACTTTTTATTTGCTAAAGCTTGAATTTTTTTTTTCTGTAGTTCCCGATCTCGAGACAATGGAATTCAAAGTTCTAAGTAAGACAGACAAGTACGAGATTAGAGAAGTCGAGGTTTGTTCTTAGTTGCTCTTATCTTGGTGGTTTCACTCACACTCTCTGTTTTAAACTGGGGTGTTAGTTTGAATTTGATGTTATGAATTTGGAACAGCCTTATTTTGTGGCCGAGACTACTATGTCAGGAGAAAATGGATTTGACTTCTATGGTCCTTCTAAGTCTTTCAATGTGTTAGCTGAGTACCTCTTTGGTAAGGTACTTATGAAGGCATTCCTTATGGATTTTGCTGCATCTTTTGTATGATTTTGAATTGTTGTTTTGCTTTAAATTTGGATACTTTTTTGTTTTTCATTAGAACACAATAAAAGAGAAAATGGAGATGACGACTCCTGTCGTTACTCGTAAAGTCCAATCTGTTGGAGAGAAGATGGAAATGACAACTCCGGTGATAACTAGCAAGGTATTATATTTCATCAATGGATCTTGGAGCGTCTCTTTTTGGAAGTTCTTAGCTTATTTTAAACATAGATAGCAATAGCATACTTTGGAGGAGCTTTGAGTGAGTTAGTTTCTTCTGTTTATTACCATATCTAGATGATTGTTTATTGAGAGCATCACACTCCTATGCTTTAGAGTGTAGATCAGTGATAGTGGATAGTATTATTTTCCTATTATGTAAGTGCTAGGAACCTGGGCTACCTACTTGTTAGCTGCTCACAAAAATTGTTTTCTGAAATTGTCTCTGGTTCATTTTTTATCTTGTTCTTGATTCTACTCCTAGTCAGTTGGTATCTTGTTCATTTGCATGTATACTGTTGCTTCAGGCTAAAGATCAAAACCAGTGGCGGATGTCTTTTGTCATGCCCTCAAAGTATGGTTCGGATTTGCCATTGCCAAAAGATCCTTCAGTCAAAATTCAGGAGGTGCCACGAAAGATTGTTGCTGTTGTCGCCTTCTCAGGTAAAGGATACTCGATTTCACTTCCACGTCTGATGATTCTCTAGTTTGAATAATCAATGATATAGACCAGAGAACACCAAACTAGTTCCATTTATATATGCCTGTCTTCTCATGATTACAAACAAGAGGTCAAAAATTTCAGCAGAATTTTGCTACAATGAAAAACAAGTGTTTATCTTGAAGCTAATGAATTCTCTAAGATAGTATTGTCTAGTCTAATGTGTAATATACAGTACACAACCTTGACATGTAAACAAACAATAATGCTCATTACATATTCATCATGGTTTGGAATAGTTGTCTTTCAGAGGGTACCTCTTGAAGCATCTAACATAATCAGATTTTTGTTGTTACCGGTGAACAAAATCAACTTTGTTTCAGGCTATGTTACCGATGAAGAGATTGAGAGACGGGAGCAAGAACTAAGGAGAGCTCTTCAAAATGACAAGAAGTTTCGAGTGAAAGATGGAGTTTCAGTTGAAGTTGCACAGGTTCATCAACAATCATAATTAAAATAATGAAAATCCAATCTTATGTCTTAGACTCTCTACTGACACATATCAGTTCATTTCCTGCAGTATAATCCACCATTCACTCTCCCGTTTATGCGCCGCAACGAGGTCTCTCTCGAAGTTGAAAGCAAAGAAGATTAGCTTCCTCTTCTCTAGTACATACATACATGTATATACATACATACACAGTTCAAACATCTGTGCTAAAGACAAAACGCGTTTACTTGAATAGTTGAAAATGAGTAGTAATTATTAATAAAATGGTCTCTGTGAAGCCATTTTCTTCACCCACCATTATTGATCTTTGCTTTGCTTATAGGCCACTAGAGATGCCTATAGGCTTTGAAATTAACCCAACCAAGCACTCACACGGTCAGACCTAGGGCTGGGCAAAATAACCGATAACCAAATAACCGACCGAAACCGAACCGAAAAAAACTAAACCGAACCGAACCGAAATTCTTCAAATACCCGAATGGTTAGTAAAAATCTATATCCAAACTAACCGAAACCGAACCGAACCGAACCGACAATTAAATGGTTAACCGAAATATCCGAAAACCTAGAAGATATCAAATATTATATACTTAATATTATGCAAAACTATAAAATAAACTTAAAATATAAATTATTTCTAGATTCAAAACAATTAAATATTTTAAATAATCAATATATGTAAATGTTATTATTTTGAATTTACAAAGTTAAATACTATTTTGTAAAATTGAATCCATATTTTTCCCTTTTTTGTATTTTTGTTATTGTATATTTGGTTAATTTTGGTTATATTCGGTTAGTTTTGGTTATATTTGGTTTATTTGGTTAATGTTAATATAATTTATGTTAGTTATGGTTATTTATTTAAATAACCAAACCGAAACCGAACCGAAAGAAACCGAACCGAACTAAACCGAAATTTCATAAATATCCAAATGGTTACTATATTACTATATCCAAAATAACCGAAACCGAATACAACCGAACCGAAACCGAATGGTTAACCGAATGCCCAGGCCTAGTCAGACCTTTTACCTTTAGGACAATTCCATCTTAACAAATTCCCATTTTTTTGTTTGGATACAAACTTTGAACTTTCTACAAAAGAGGTTGCATGTATTACACTTGGAAGTTGGAACAGTGTATCTGGGAATTACATGTGTTTCTTTTTTCTCTTGAACAAGCTTTGAGTCTCTGTTATCATTGTATGTATATATATAAGTATATGTCACATATATATATATATATATGTAGATATGAACATCCTATGGGTTAATTAGTTTCAGGAATGCTATCTAACAAAGGTCTCCATCCTTTATGACACTCATCATCGTCACCATCATCATCACAAAGATGTTGCTTAGCAAGAGTCCTATAAACCATATCATGAACTGAGCCTCCTTGAAGCAGCTTCTCAAGCTCTTGCTTACTTACAACCATCTTCACTCTCACAACTCCATTAGTCTTCTCCTTGGTGTTGTCACCACAATTTGTTAATCTATCGTCTTCTTCTTCTTCTTTATCCACCTCTGGAATTGCAAATCTGACTTTCTTCATCGTCTTCATGTTCTTCTTGGTTGTGGTCGTCTCCTTGGGCAAACGATAGTAGAGACGACCACAGAGAAGCTTGGCTTGTGGATGAAGATGGCAATTGTTGGAGAGAGAGTCAAAGAGGGAGTAGTGAGGAGAGAATTGGGTGAGGATGTGATGAACCTTCATGGGTCCTCTGTATTCAACTACTTTCCCATCGTTTCTCATTATCTTTATCACTTTGTTCTCCATTACTAAACAGTTCCCCATACTTTTTACTTTAGTTTGTGATTTCTTTTGTAGATAAAACCTAATGCTTAAGAGATTATTTTTTCGTCTCTTGAGTTTTTTTGGAGATTTCTGTTTGCACATATTTATAGAGCTTACGGTTATGTAATGCCCTTGCATTTCGAGAGTATTCATGAAAATGCCATTATCTCAGATGGACCCCTAATTGATCTTTATCTCATTTTTAAAAGTGTTTATATATTTCGTGGTGGGGGTGTGGTCGGGTGGTGCTCTCCTAATTATATATTTTAAAAAATTGGATCTACAAAAAAAAACACTAATCGATATATTTACATAAAAATCTTGGAATATTAGTTGTAGTTAGTGATTGTGCCATTGTGTGGTATAGATTAGTGTGATCAGAATATATCAACTAAAAGGATTATAATCAGTTAAACGAGTTTGGCTGAATGTCCCCAATGGATGGTATATATATCTTCCAAAGTTGCATGTCGTGCATCACCGTTGCATGCATCCAATGTATGTTCATGAGTTATGTAAGTGGTACAACCGTACAAGATACTCAAATCGATTAAATTAAAATTACATTTATCACCAAACCCTTCAATACTATATTGTTTAATGACTCCCCTTCTTGTTGAAAGGTATATATATATTCTTCTTTGGAGAACTGAGCTAGTGTCATTTATAAGAGAATAGAATTAAACTAATTTTAAATATTCAAGTTGTTTCACTAATAATGATTCGTTTCATGTCGGTTAAATTAATAAGGATGGTGGTCACATATATAATTTCTCTCCGTTTGTCAAGAAAAAAAAGAAAAGATTAAAGATTTAGGAACATTCATTTGCCGCATCGGTAGAACTAAACACTAAAGTAGAACACGTTTTGTTTATCAATAAAATTGACTATATATCTGTATTCGTTTAACAATTTCTGTGTAATTGCATTACACCAACCATATTTATACGTTAGCTAGTGAACATCTAACCACACTAGATTCAATTCAACTGTTACAACCATTCACAATCAATTGACCAAATAGAAAAGGATTGTAGCGGAGGCTTGCCTACTTCATAAGGTGGAGCCACTAGGACTCTAGGATGACCACAAAAGGAGTCCAAATGACTTTTGATGAGTGGATGTCACTTCCAAATTCGAACCACAACTTGATTTCTATAATCATTCTTACATTGAATATTGAGAAATATTTCCAATTTCTCTTAATTATTGCTAATCTGCGCCCGCAAGTCCCACTTTCCTATACTAATCTTCCCATTAATCCAATAAAAACTTCTCACTATACGACATGTTAAACGCATTACTTTAGTCTTTATAGATATGCACTGCCAAGAGATTTTCATTGCAATATCCTCATTTGTTTGCATTTATACTTAAGTTTTATGACTTTTGTAGTTTTGAATTGTTGCTCAAAGCTGATGATCAATTTCGATTTAGTAGAAATGAATTTTCATAAAATTCAAATTATGCATATGTCTCGGTTTATTTTGGTTTGTCTAATTAGTCTCACGTTCTAGATAGCTCCACTCGATATTGTTTTTTTTTTCGTAACGTCGGATCATCAACATGTTGTTGATTCTAACACCATTTGCTACGAATCTAGCCTACATAATAAGTCAAATCAAGTGCACAAGATCCATGCGTAAAATTTTATCCAAAATTTCGTTTTCATAAAGCGGGTATCCTAATATATTCCAAAAGAGGAAATAAAGAAATCGATCTCTTGCACTCTTTATTTTTTGGCTATTCACCGAATTTGATTTCTTGTGATCCCAAAAGAAGTAGGCATTCGGGTCTGCCTAAAATAAATGTTGACGTCATCTGTTATTTGTGCACAAAGAAATGCGTACTTGTCCGTTAAGGCATATACATAGCCTAATCTATAACAAGAAAACCGAACACTCTTTACAAACTTAGTTATCTTGCCTAGTAGCTTCACCAAAGTTTCTCTATCCATCACTATCTCACATATGCACATTTATACATATAATCCTACTTGCCCTCTTGATAACGTAAGCGTCTGCAAAGTTGATATTTTTGGGTAGTGTGGTCCATTTCATCAACTAAGTTTTAAGTGCTTACGATGATAAAGTGGGTTCCATAATAGGTTCCACCAATGAAGCATGTTTCGTATTCTGTATATTATTTTTCCTTTGTAAACTAGAAATTTTAGGTATGGATTCATATTAATCCCAATACATATACGATATCCTTACCAAGTGACTTAACGTATTGAAGAATGAAGAGAGCATAGGTGGGTTTAGATTATTTTCCTTTTTCTTTTGGTCGGCAGAATTTTTGTCCTTTTTTTTTTTTTACTGAATGTTGGTTTTAACTTTTTCGTTGACCGTTGATTTGGGTACAAAAGATAAAGAGGTAAAGATTAAGAAAAAAACATACAATGAATGGGTGGGAAAAGAAGAAAAATTTAGGGTTGTTTTTTTGCTTTCCTTGGTAATATAGTGGATGTTGATGAATGATGATCTAAGCCAAAGATAAATTTAAAAATTACTAAATAAAGGATTTGATTTGCCTTTGCTTACAATGTAGGGCACTGATGAGTGCACTTCCCCATTTAGTGGTGGCGGCAGAAATTTTTTAACATGATAGAGATGGAAATTTAATAAATTTTTGTTGTAAAATATGATGAACCCTATGATGAATGATTATGATATCCTATGCATCCATATCATGCATTTCTGTGCATACAATTCTCATCACCAAGTTCCACATCATGATAATTATAATATACATAAGCAAGCCTGTTCTTTTTTGAAAAACATGAATAATAATTAGTTTAACACTAGATTAGGTGGTATAGTCATCTATACTTATTATGTTAACGCAAAGTAATAAAGTGATTTAGAAGGGGAAAAAGTCATCAATGATAAATAAATGGAATAACATCAATAATGATTTAAACTATAACTTAAACGGTATACTATCAGTAATTTTGATATCAAACGATGATAAAACATACATATTAATATCAGTAAAATAATAATTATTATTTACAATGAATAGTAATATTGTATCAGGTAACAAATTTCTTACTGAGGCATGGTATTCGTCTGTTTACAAGTTACAATTTAACATCTGGAAGCGGAAGCTTTGGCTCTCCTATCATCTTTGCAACAAATTTGGATTCGAGGTTTTACAAAGACATACTTTAATACTTTAAAGACATCTTTGCAAAATTCATATCTATAAGTTTTACTCATGTCAAACAACATTCTAATAGTGTCGTTAGGATGTAATAATTATAATTTTATAGTGCTAACTATAATCCGCCTATTTAGCTTGCGAACAATTTGTATTTTGATTTTTTAAATTAATGAAATTTAATTTCGACAATATATATATATATATATATATATATATATATATTCGTGAGAATTTTAGATTAGTATAATATTTTAATTTAATCGTTATCAAACATAAAAATGTAGATATTTAGAAACTATATATGGATCTAACTGCTTGGTCATGACTTGGGTTGGAGACAGCAAAAGGTCCACTAGATTTTGTGGGGTTCATTTTGAAAAATAAATGTAGTATGCATAAGTTAATTATTAAAAATTTAAAACGAACGTTATGACCAAAGTTTGGAATCAGCTTACTAACCGTTGGCAAAATAATCTTTTATCGTTAATTAGAGAAAGAGAAAAATATCGTTAAAATCACGAACTTTCAAATTGTGGCCATTTTAATCACGAACTCTAGGTAAGGCCATCAAAAACATGAATTTCTGTTGACTTACCGTTTTAATCACCATATTTTTGTTGACCAAGACGAAAACGACATGTCGTTAACTCTCTAAACGGAGCAATCAGCCGGCGTTAACAGGTCGTTAATACTTCCCCGTTAATGTCAAAACGACACCATTTGAACCCGAGAGAAAACATATCAAAATTCCCAAATCGATCCCATTTGAAATCACAATCCCTAATTCTCTTCTCCCCAATCTGATTTTTCGATTCTTATCTCAATCCAAAACTTTTATCTCATTCCCCAACAGATATGAGTTGCAATTCTGGACAATCAAGTGGTGAGAAGAAAGTCGGCGGATGCCATGGTGTTCCCTCGAAGTGTCATTGCGGCAAAGATGTTGTTTTCTACACATCGAACACGCAAGCAAACCCAGGAAGACCTTTCTTTCGCTGTCCAAACAGAGGAGATGTATGTAATAGAATTGTTTTGCTTTTGTGTGTTATCGAGTTTTGATTCATGTTTTTGTTTTTTCAGGACCATTTGTTTAAATGGGTTGAAGAAGGTGTATACGAAGAGGTTGTAGATGCTTTACCAAAATTTTCTATCATTGGCAGAGAGATTGAAGATTTGAAGGAAAGGATTGAAGAACTGAAGGAAGATGGAATGTTGATCAAAAGAGACACTAAGAAATGGAAGTTGATGAGCTCATTGTGCTTGGTGTGTCTTACTTTTAGTGTCATTGCCATTGTGATCCTTCTTCTTAAAACCAAAAACCCAAAATTTGTTCTTGGTTACTAGAGTCTTTTGTATTCTGTTTTGAGTTTGTTGTAATGTGACTTTGTAATGGTAGTTTGACAATGGAAGACTTTGTTGCAAGTACCAATTCATAAATAGAACTTGTTTTGACAACAAACCAAAAAACTTGACAACAAAACAAAACAAATCCTTGACAACATAGATAGGTTCTACTTTGGTTCTTGCCCTTGTGAGAAAACAAAACAAAAAACTAGTTGGAACATTCAAACCATGATCCAAATCTACCAAGTCCTTGCCCTTGTGATCCTTCTCCTTGTGATCCTTGCGGTTGTGGTCCTTGCGGGTGTGGTCCTTGACTTTGTGATCCTTCTCCTTGTGGTCCTTGCGGTTGTGATCTTTCTCCTTGTGGTCCTTGCGGTTGAGATCCTTCTCCTTGTGGTCCTTGCGGTTGTGCTCTTAAGGCGTGTGCTCTTGATCCTTGTGAAACATGTGATCTTGATCCTTGTGGTACTTGAGAAGATTGAGGTACTTGAGAAGATTGAGATCCAGCCGGTATTTGATGAGGTTGAGATCCTTGTTGTCCTTCATGAGCTCCTCCTTGTGGTACCTAATTCAAATGTATGTAAAAAAAAAACTTGTAAGCTATGCTAACTTACTTGTAAGCTATGCTAACTTACTTGTAAGCTATGCTAAAACTTGTAAGCTAGGCTAAACCTGATATTTTCGTGGTCTTCCTCTTGGTCTCTTTGGTACACTAACGGTAGTTGGATTTTTGCAACTGCCCTTGTTGTGGCCTTCTTGATGACAGTTAGAGCATGTCATTATTCTTTTTTCTCTTGACATCTTCTTGGTATTTGAGGAAGACGAAGATTCATTTCTTCCTTTCCTCCTATCATGGTTAGAAGGCCTTCCGGGATTTCCTCTTCTCCATGGTGGTGGCAATACAGGCAACCGGTTCAATCTAGGCCACAATGGCATCCCTTGCACAGGCCTAATACCATCAAGGTATGTCTCTCGCCACCTTTTCTTTGTGTAGTAGTCGTTGACATAATCCTCAACCTTCTCTTTTTTCCCTATTATCACACATGCCGCATGAGAACATGGGATTCCAACCATTTGCCACTTCCTGCATCCACAAGTTCTTGCATCCATATCAACACTATAACCTACACCATTGTTCCATACCTCATGTATGTTGTTTCTGGCCATATATCTCTGGCCATATTGGGCTCCAGCAATTGCTTTTTCAATCTCAGCATGAGCTCTTTTTGTGAACCGTGTCTTCAACCTATCAGCTATGATGAACCTCTTTGCATTTCTGACCATGCACTGTCGTCTTATGTCCTCAAGCAAATCGAGCAAAGGCTTTCTCCTGGCTTGTCTAATAGTCCTATTGAATGACTCACTAAGATTGTTAAGATTATCATTGCAGCAAGTACCAATATTGAAAAAAGTTCTTGACCAGGTTATTGGATTTGTAGCTTGCAGAGTGGTGTACGCTTGAGGGTTGTACTGCTTGAGTTCTGCCATATTGTCATTAAACTCCCCTGTGGTGTAGCTGTGTGCTATCCTCCAAAAAATGCGTTGTAGTTCTTGGTCGTGGCTGTCTCGCTTCCAATTATCCATTATGTGTCTTGCACATTGTCGATGCTCAGCCTGTGGAAGGATGTTACTTATTGCTTTAACTAAACCCTGCAAAAAATAATTATGAAGTGTAATTAGTCAATAAGTTCTAAAATGAAATATGAAACAACAAAACTTATTGCTTACCGATTGTTTATCTGAAATGAGCGTTAGAGGTGTCATTGTAACCAGACCTAAACTTGCAGAGAGATGTCTCAAAAACCAGTCCCAGTTATCATCATTTTCTATTTCTACAACTGCCCAAGCCAAAGGAACAATCCTATTGTCTCCATCCCTTCCAACTGCAGCTAGAACATGCCCTTTTATATCCCATTTTATAAAAGCTCCATCTATTCCTATGATAGGTCTACAAGTTTTTTTCCATGTATCCTTTTGAGCTTTAAAACAGATATACAACCGAAAAAACCTCTGTTTGCTTCCAACCACTAGCCCTGGAACAGTCTCAATCTCAAATCTTAAACATCAAAGACTCAGGATCAGACCAATCTTTAGGAGCTGCCTCATCTTTGTCTTTTTCTTCGATCTCGTCTTCGTCGTCCGACGACAAAGGATCCGGTAGCTTGTCATCGTCCCATATATCATTCCCACTATCGGAATCCGAACCACCTTCCTCTGTTCTAACCAACTCTGGGAAATCATCTTCGATGTTTAAGTTGGTAACTTCTTCGAGAGCCGGTTCTTCGACATTAGCTTCATCGACATTAGCTTCGTCATTTCCACCACCAATTGCATCATCAACATGATTGCAATCCTCATCTCCATACACCGCGCAGTCATCTTCACTGTCGTGCTCAACTGGAGCCTCCAGTTCGTCATCTTCATCACTTCTTTTTTTACGTTTTCCATGCCGACGTGAAGCTCCACCTTTATCTCCAACAACAGATTCAGATACAGCCGGTTCACCATCTCCATCTCGGACATTTGAAACTGTTGGGTCTTCTGGTGGAGCTCGAACTCCATCTTCAACTCGAAGAGCTACTCCATCTTCAACTCGAGGAGCTTCAATTAAACTCAGTGATTCGTCTTCTGGTGGATCTCCAACAAACGATATCACTCCTTTGTTTCTAACTTTCGGCATTTGGGATTGAGAATCGATTGGGGAAAAATCGATTAGGGATTGAGAATTAGAGAATTAGGGATTGAATTATCAATTTGGGGATTTTGATCTGTTTTCTCTCGGGTTCAAAGGGTGTCGTTTTTGCACCTCCGTTAACCCATTAACGACCTGTTAACGCCGGCTGATTGCTCCGTTTAGGGAGTTAACGACATGTCGTTTTCGTCTTGGTCAACAAAAATATGGTGATTAAAACGGTAAGTCAACAGAAGTTCATGTTTTTTATGGCCTTACCTAGAGTTCGGATTAAAATGGCCACAATTTGAAAGTTCGTGATTTTAACGACATTTTTCTCATTAGAGAAATCACTAGTAATCACATATAGAAGATTTAAGAAAATTCTTAGATCTTTTAAAGATCTAATATTGACATTTAAATTCATATTAATCAAAGGGACGACAACAAAAAGAAATTTAGAAATGATGGATCACATCAATTTAACTACTACTATGTCCTTCACATCTATCATATATTCATATTTCACTTAATCATAAGTTATCTATTTACTTTTTTCATCTCATTGATTAACCTTGTTATTATTCATATGCACATCTTTTGCATATCATTTTCCCCTTATTTTACCATACCCAATTTTATTAAATCCATCATCAAAATAAAGTTTTTTTTGTTTTCTTCGTAATCGTAATATATTTATATTATTGTGTATATATACATACATATTTGACCAAATAAATATATATGTGTATATATATATATATCTAAACAAAATCCTGAGTTTGGTTGTTTTCATAGATATTATATTATGAGAATTTGGCTATTTAAAATGTTTTTTATCTCTTTTATTTCTTATTATTTGCCTATTTGGTTCTCAATTAATTTTCACCCTTTCCAAAATATATTGGGTGACATATTTCTATTTTTAATGTTCCTTTTTTTCCTAAACTTTGATGAATTGGTTATATTATTCATATATGAAATTGTTGTTATTTTTCACCACACTTGACTTTTTTTGTTTACTTTTTATTAACGAGCTATATATAGATTGAAAATTTTAGATGCGTCTTAGTTTTGTTATTGTTGTATTTATTATTACTAGGTTCCCAATTATTATTTTTTTCCAAAATTTGATTTTCACATAATTTTGTTTTTGTCCAAACCATAACAAAATGATTCTTCTAGGAATTACTTTCTTCTATGCCTACATTATTTGATTAGCACTTCTTTGTTTTTCCTCATCCAGTTTTTCCAAACTCTTGATGTATTTATTGGCTTAATTCGATTTGAATTTACTTTGACCATTGCTGTAAAAAATATAAAAAAAAAACTTTGACCATAGGTTAATTGTTAAGAAATGCAACCTTTATACAGTACTAAAAAAGTATAAGGCTGTCCAATATTAAAGTCATAATGTTACATTTTCTTGGATGTCAAAAAAAAATGATAATTAACTTCCATATTTCTATTTATACATTATGAGATTAGAGGTTTGTATAGTAAGGCAGTAATTCCAATAACCGTCAAATTCTTTGTCGAGACAATAAAAGAACCGGTTCGGTATGGAATTAAATTGAACTGGTTACGGTCTTAAAACCGGGTCAAGGCTTTATAACCTGATTTTGACTTTTGGTACAATATCTATAAAGTTCTCGTCGCGTCTCTCGAAATTAGGGTTCTTTCTATCAATCTATCTTCTGCGCTTTCACTCTTATCGCCGCTAAAGCTCTAACCCGTCCGCAGAGCCTCTCTAACAGGTTCTCTTCATCTCACTCATTACTTTTTTAATCTCGATTCCTGCGTATAGAGATCGTTTTCTATATGTTTTTGCTTCTGATTATCTTATTCTGAAATCGTTTAGAGTCGTTTATGATCTGTATACAGTTTCGTCTCCTGCTTTGTTAGATATCAGTTTAGCTCCTGATTCATTGAGAAACCAAGCTTTTCAGCTTAAGAAATGTTAGGGTTCTTGCATTAGGATTGGAGGATTTTTAAAAAAAAATTGAGACTGATTGAGAAAATCTCATTTACTTGTTTTTCAAAAAGCGTAGAGATGATGATATCTTGAGTTTTCTACATCTGGGTTTTGAAGTTTATCACTTAAAGCCTATTGCTTTGATGTTTTGGTCTGATTCTAATGTACATTATTGCTAGATATAATGAATAGGTTACATTCATGTTATCTCTAGTTCGTCTCAATTAAATTGTGATTTGATCTTATAGCTTCGTAATCTTAAGTGTTGCAAGTTCTTATAAGTGATGTTAGTTTCTGCATTTGCAATTGAGACCAGATTGAGAATTCCGTGAAGCTGATGAACTGGATCATTGTTGTCACTGATTTAGTGCTTTCTCTGCTGTTCTTTTATATGTTGTGTATAAAAGTTAATACATTTTTGATTCAAATGCGAATAACGTATCTTTAGTTATTTCACCTTTTGTAAAACTCGTTTCTGATTGTTTTTGGGTTGTTGAATCAGGATGGATTCTCAGATCAAGCACGCTGTTGTAGTGAAAGTGATGGGAAGGACTGGATCAAGGGGTCAAGTGACTCAGGTTAGAGTGAAGTTCACTGACTCAGACCGTTACATCATGAGGAACGTGAAAGGACCAGTCAGAGAGGGAGATATTCTCACCCTGCTCGAGTCCGAGAGAGAAGCCAGAAGACTCCGTTGATTCTTTTGCTCTTGCCAAATGTTTTTTTGGTTGCTTTAAAGAAGAAACAAAGATGTTATTGTTTTGGTAGTTGATGAATTCTATATTTTTATTTTCTCTATGTAAACCTTAAATCATCAAAGACTGATGCATTCTACTCTGTTTCAGTTAGATATTTTGATTGAGTAATGAAGAAGTAAAACATTGGATGGCTCAAGTTGATCTTGGTGTATGAAGAGTTTTAATGCTACTGTTGATTTGTAAACTAGTTATGTGTCTCTCTAATCAAAACCTTAAACTAGTTATGTGTCTCTCTAATCAAAACCTTAAACTAGTTTTGCAATAATCAAAATACATAATAAAAAGCCACAGGCGAGAAATTCATTGTATGTAACGGCTAAACCACTGCCATAACCGTCGGCCGTTTGATTAATAAACCAAAAACGCATCAATTAACCGGTGTATTGTGTGGAGATCAAACCATCTTCAAACATGGTTGTTCAACCGTAACCAATAATTGTACCGGAAAATCGAATCGGCTTCAACCACACAACAATATAGGCATCTACATTACGTATTTGGAAGCTAACTGAAACATCTCAGAGAGAGTTACTTGTAACATTTGTAGCTGTCGTATATGAAACTGGGTCAACAGTCCAATGTGAACATTAACTCAGTCAATTAATAAGTCCAATTGAGATGTTAATTCACGAGAATCACGACTGTAGTAAGTGCAGTTTTAAGAGCTACATACAAAGACAAGACAAGGAAGATATAGTTTCAACGTTCAACAAAAAAAAAACCTCATCTCCTCAAATTTCACATCCACACAACTTTTATCATTTTTAAAAGTTATAGTGTTGCATGCAAAAGTTTTAAGAATATAAGTTACATTTACACACCTTTTTTTTTTTGTTAAGAATAGCGTCACAAATCCACCTTTAGTTTTGGACTTCCTTACTTTCCTACAATATTTTATGAATAATTTTATTTTATTTGATCTGTATATATACAAATACTCGTACATCTATATGTAACGAAAAAGGTTAATTTTACAATTTTATATTGTATTAAAGTTATTGATTAATTGATTGCTGAACTTTATTTTTGTATCAAAGTGATTGTTTAGTTAATCAATATATATAAAAGAGTCAAGCAAACTAATATATATAAATAAATAAAAAGGAACTGATAATGAAAAAAAAACTAAAACTGAAATAAAGAAATAACAAAGTCAATGTAAGGGGGGAACTCCTGAATGTCTATGGCCCCCATAAAAGAAATGAGTTCCCAACTCATCTCTATGCAAGTTCGTAAGGTCATAATAATTAATAAGTACCATGTAAATGTGTGTTATCAACTTTGGGATCATCTAGAAATTAACTGCGGGTGTTATCTACCACTTGCAGGTTCTGGAATTGCTAGCATTTCCGAATTAAACCTTCTTAGGGTAAATGACCAGAGCCCATCTGCGTCTTTGTGTGTCGTCCGAAGCTGTATGAGTAAACGAAAAATAATAATTGTTATTGACTGCAGTTGCAATGAGATTAGTTATTTTGATCTTATTTGTATAGTGTGTGACTCCATGCTTAGGTTTTATTATAATCGTATAACCATAACTAAATTTATGATATTCTATTCTATACAAAAGGAGAGTGAGTGTATATTTTGTGGCAAAAAAAATGGGAGGGGGGGGGGGAGTGCTATGCCTTTCTAAATCATTAACATT
>NC_025703.1:4250984-4253148 GCF_000633955.1 Camelina sativa | reverse complement strand
GGGGGGGGGGGGTGCTATGCCTTTCTAAATCATTAACATTTACTATTATTTCTCTTAATTCTTTTCGCAAGGACAGATTAGAGAGACATATATATATATATATATACTAATATATATATATATATATATATAGGTCGTTAAAATGTTCAATTTATCAAACAATTCAATTAATTTTTTAGGGATGTATAAACTGAAAATAAACTGGAAATAAATATTTTTGCTTATATTATGCTTATGTTATTCTTAGATTATGCTTATATTATTCTTAGATTAAGCTTAAATTATGCACATTTTTTTTGCTACAAGTTATTCCGAAGACCCTGAAGCCTTCTTTCTTATTGAAAATACAAACGGATTACAGCTGAAGCTAGAAACACGCTATAATTGATTTAAAACGTGAAAAAAAAAATTAATTCACAGTTCCTCTAAATTAACCAAGTTGCCAATTTGGGGAAGAATCCTGCCTGAAAATTTATTTCCCTCTATAACTAAATTCTATGATCATAATAATTGTATAAACATAACTAAATTTACGATATTATTTTATACAAAAGGAGAGTGAGTGTATATTTTGTGGCAAAAAAAAAATGGGGGGTGGGGAGGAGTTATGCCTTTCTAAATCATTAACATATGATTATTATCTAATCAAACTTTATTTTTTGGGCAAATCTAATCAAACTTTTTTTTTGGGGCAAATCTAATCAAACTATTCTTTATTCTTTTGGCAAGGAGAGATTAGAGAGACATATAGTTAAAATGTTCAATTGATCAAACAATTCATATTTTTTAGGGATGTATAAACTGAAAATAAACTGGAAACAAATAGTGTTCCTTATGTTATTCTTAGATTAGATAGCATTGATCTGTATAATATAACTAAATAAGTATATTTTATTCTTTTTTCGGTCAATTGACCATACATCAGCTAAATTTACGATATTCTTTTCTATTCAAAAGGAGAGTGAGTGTATATTTTGTGGCAAAATAAAATAAAATGGGGGGGGGAGAGTGTTAGGCCTTTCTAAATCATTAACATTTATATTATGATTATTATTATCTAATCAAACTATTATTTCTCTTATTATTATTCTGATCAAATTAACACATGTCAACATCTAATCAATATATTTGACACGTGTCACAATCTTGTTAATGAATAACTTTGACATCAAATTTTATATAATAAGATTATCTCTCTCAAAAAGATTGATGTTTACGAGTTTTTACAGATTTTAAGAAAACAATAATTACTAATTTTAAATGAATTATTTTTTCTTACTAAAAAGTATTATTTAATTTTAGACCAATAATAGTTTAGAAATTTAAATATTTCAATGATTATTTTTTTAAATTTACAAAATATTAACTTTAATTAATTTAAGATTATAGAAAATCAATATTTGTGGACCAAAAAAATACCCCAAAACATCAATTTATTAGAAGGAGTATAAATTTGGTAACAACAGTCAAAAAGAACATTAATAACTCAAGCAATAGTCAAATTTAGACACTAGTTCATAAATTACTTACTGTAGTAGTACCATCATGGAGCTATAAAAGTACAACGATGGGATAGTCACAGTCACAAAAATTATCTCATCATCCAATTTCGTTTCCTTAAACAGCTTAATCATTTATCAAAATTATGAGGTTGTTTCTGTTTTCATGTGTTATCATGTTCCTTGCTTTGAATCCAGTTCGAGGTAATATATCAATTTTTTTTTCTTTTTTTCTTTTTGGCTTTGATTGGTTAACTAGCATAACTTAGGAATTTGATTGAGAAATTAGTACTACAATCAAATTAAAGGGAGAAAGCACTACATCATAATTTTAATTTTAATTTTTTGTGATTCCATTTGTTCATTTTAAAAAAAAAATAATTGACTGATGAAAAAAACAATAGAGATGGAAGCTCATAATACCAAGATGTGCAAAATCACTGGATTATGGGAGGATCGAATCTGCACTGGTGACGATAAAGCTAGAAATGCTACATGCGCGGCAGCTTTTGCAGAGGAAAAAAAAATTGTTACTGATTGCACTTGCGAGGAGGCTAGTTCTCCTGATCTTATTTGTAGGTGTATGACTCCATGCTAAAGGTCTCTTATTATAATTATATGTCAACTAAATTTACTTTTTTTTTTTTTTTTTTTTTTTTTTTTTT
>NC_025703.1:4243067-4249042 GCF_000633955.1 Camelina sativa | reverse complement strand
TATCGTTCTCATAGAGAGGTAATACATGACGTATCTTTTCTGAATTCCACTCTTTGGAGATCGGGCAAATGAGCTCTGAGACTTTCAAATTCTGTGTATGTTTTGTAGGTGGTCCCATAGGTGTTAATGGTGAGGAGAGAGATATCCATGGGTCTGACCAGACCATAGTATCTCTCCCTGAGCCAATTATCTTACCCAGCTGAGTCTTCAGTAAATCTCTGCCCGCACAGATGGCTCGCCATCCGTGTGAAGCAGAATTAGGTCCTGAGCTGTCTAGAAAGGAGGAGTCTGAGCAGTATTTTCCCAATAAGACTCTAGCAAGCAGACACGAAGGTTTCTTAAGAATTTTCCAACCTATCTTGGCTAGAAGCGCAACGTTGAAACTGGTAATGTCCCGGAAACCCAGACCTCCATCTCTTTTAGAGTTTGTCATTTTTGACCACGCAATCCATGACATGCTTTTTTTCTCTGTTGATGAGTCCCACCAAAAGCGAGTGAGGGCAGACTGGATTCTCTTACACAGTGAAACTGGGATTTGAAAACAGGACATCGTGTAGGTAGGCATAGCTGAGAGAACTGACTTGAGCATCACAGTTTTTCCTGCTGGGGAAAGAAACCGTGAGGAATAGCTCAGTGAGCATTGACGGATTCTGTCGATGATTTGATTAAACATATCTTTTTTCTTCTTGCCAAACATCTCAGGTAGTCCTAAATATTTTCCCAACCCTCCTACTCTCTGGATTCCAAGGATTTGTTGAGCCTCCTTCTTTATAAATTCTGCGGTTTTGGATGAGAAAGTGATTGCTGATTTGGTTTTGTTTATCTTTTGTCCGGATGCAGCTTCATATCTCTTGAGGATGTTTAGGAGTGTTTCACAGCTCTGTCTATCCGATCTGCAGAAGAACATTGTATCATCTGCGAACAAAAGGTGATTCACTCTAGGGCTATTCTTAGCCACTCTTATTCCCATGAGACTACCATCACCCTGTGCTCTTGTACAGAGACCAGAGAGCACCTCACTGCAGAGTATGAAGATATACGGAGACAGAGGGTCACCCTGGCGGATGCCTCTCTGAGGGGTCACCGATCCTTGAGCTGCCCCATTCAGCAGGAAAGAGTAAGTAACGGTGGTGATGCATTGCATTATCCATTGTACCCACTTTTCATGAAAACCCATCCTCTCTAAAACTCCTTTAATAAAGTCCCATTCTATTCTGTCATATGCTTTACTCATATCAGTTTTAACCGCCATGTAGCAACATTTCTTGGCTTTTGATGTTTTAAGGTAATGCAGTGTTTCGTGAGTGATGAGTACATTGTCAGTGATTGCTCTCTTGGGGACGAAGGCTGATTGATTCTCGGAAACTACTTCTTGAAGAACAGGTTGGAGGCGTCGAGAAAGAAGCTTGGAAATGATCTTGTAAAACACAGTACACAGCGCAATAGGTCTGTAATCAACCATTTTTTGGGGACTCTGGATTTTTGGTATCAATCGTACATGTGTTGCATTGATGCTTTGGTGCAGGTTGGCTGAGGAGAAGAAAGCTTGTACTTCAATAACTATATTCGGACCCACTGTTTCCCAATTTGACTGAAAGAAACTAGCTGAGAAGCCATCGGGGCCCGGTGCCTTATCCGCGTGAATGGAGAAACATGCTTTCTTAATCTCCTCAGGAGAAGGAGTTGCTATCAGTTTTTGATTAATCTCATATGTGATGCAGGGAACGATTGCTTCCTTAATTAACTCCAAACGTTCCCTCTGTTGGGAAGAAAATAGCTCCGAGAAATACTCAGAGATGACCTTGAGGATGCCTTCTTCTTCATAAATGGGTTTGCCCTCTGGATCCTCAATTACAGAAAATTTGTTTTGGACTGTTCTTCCTCTTGTGATGGCGTGAAAATAACCCGTGTTTTTATCTCCCAGGGCCAGCTAGAGTTGTCGACTTTGCTGTCTCTAGAAATCTTCTTCCTCCTTGTAGGCTTTCAACAGTTTGTTGTTTATGGAAGATATGACTGTTTGATCATGGTTCTGACTTGTCATTGCTTTGTCGAGCTGATGTTTGAGTTGTTTTATTTGCTCTTTACTGCTTAGGTGTTTTGCTCTTGTCCAAGTAATGATCTCCCCACGACACTGGGTGATCTTTTTCTCCACATCCTCACTCTCATCAAAGGTCCAAGCTCTTTTAACTATTGATGTTACTTCCTCATTCTCTTTAAGGCGTCTATCGTATCTAAAAATACCCTTCTTCTTTTTCTTTGAGAGATCCAAATGAGTGAGGAGGGGCCTGTGATCTGAACCTTCAAACTTCATATACTCACATCGGCTAAAGGGGTACGTTTCTGCCCATAAACTGTTGGACATTGCCCTATCCAAACGACAGTGTACCAAATGATCATTTCTTTTGCCTCTCCAGGACAGAAAGTTACCAGAGTGTCGAAGGTCGAATAAGTCGCAAGTTGACATGAAACTTCGGATATCAGTGAAAGTTCCTTCGTGTCTAGTTGGGCCTCCTTGCTTTTCCAAGGTATCAATAATATCATTAAAATCTCCAGTCAGATACCAAGGTTCTTCTCTGCTTATACCAATCTCCGTTAGTTTTTCCCATATCATCTTCCTTTTTGCCCTCTCAGGTTCTCCATACTGGAAGGTAGCGAAGAAAGTTTTTCCTTCTGCTTTGATTTGTGTATCAATGAAGTTTTGGCAGCTTGAGATGATTGAAAGTTCTACTTCCTTCTTCCAGAGTAACGTTAGACCACCTCCACCAGGGCTATGGGGGGATACCAGGTAATGATTCGGATAATTCAGACTCTTTAGTGACTTGATCACTATCTCATCAGGGTTCTTTGTTTCTATGAGGAACAAGACTTCAGGGGAGATGTTGGAGGACATCTCCTTTAAGCGCTGGACTGTTATGGGGTTCCCCAACCCACAGCAGTTCCAGCTCAAGATCTTTAAGGAAGAGGAGCAGGTGGATTGTGAAAATCCACCCTTTTCCTGACCATAGCTAGAATTAGGGTCCCTTTTGGTGCAGCATTACTTGATGAGGGTAAGTCACTAGGAGCCTTAGGGAAGGTTGTCTCCTTTGCTGAAGATTTTGTCCCTCTTTGTTTTGGTGAGTTCTGTATATTGCATTTGTTTCGTTTACTGGACTTCGCACCTGAGAGACGTAAATGGCTTTTGTTTTGTGGTTTATGCAGGGGAGGTCGACCTCTTCTCTTTTTCCCAGAGTTTGCCTCCGGAGCCTTCAGCGAAGGGTGGGGAGGCAAATCTTTTTCCAGTTCCAGTGGGGTTTCTTGGTTTGAGGTGGGGGGGGGGCAGAGCGAGATGATTAGCCAGCTGAGCTGCTTCGATGATTTTTGAGGCTGTTTCAGCCGTTAGACCCCTGGCTTCCCCTTGGATCACTCTACATTTCCTGGATGCACTCTCTACTGGATCTACACAGCTAATATACTGCACTGTTACGTCTCTAAGCTCGCCCAAGACCTCATCTGTAGTAGGGATTGGAGGAGGGGGTGGTGGTGTGACTTCAGTGGTTGACATGGTTCTTTCCAAGGGTGGTCGTCGTGTTCTTGAGTTCTCAGACGCCTCAGGTATGTGATTATTTCTAGGTGTAGAAACCTCTCTCCATTGATAGTTATCCTTTGGGCGGTTTCCATTGACTCTGGCATATCTGTCTCTTGAAGAGTAGGTAGAGTTTGATGGTATCCTTTCTCTCGGGTTCCTGCTTCCCATAGCGTGGTCTTTTGAAGAGAAGGATCGTCTGGAATAGCTTTCACCATGTTTCCTGTGACCATAATGGTAGTCACTAGGAGATGTTTGGGAGGATCTCCTACTTCTCGTCGGGCTGAGTCTTTTTCTGTGGTCAGAGGGGGAAGCACTCGAGAAACCACGATTCTCAGATATGTTCTCCTTTGTAGAGGGAGCACAGAAATTATTACTCGGTGTATAATAGTTTCTTCGCACTTCAGGTATCGCAACTGGAGCTGTTAAGCTCCTTTCTTGTCTTTCCTTTTCTGCGATATAGCCAGGACAATTTTTCTTTTCGTGCGTTAAACGGTTGCAATATAGACAGTGGGATTTGAGGTTTTTGTACGATAGTTGGATTCTTGCTTCACCCCCTTCCGGGAACTCAATGATGGTTTCTTTGACTAGTGGTTGTAGACCGTCAATGAGGACCTTCATCCTGGCTGTCATGTTGGTTATTTCTATTTCTTGGATTTCGCCAAGTTCCTCACCAATAGTGGTTACCATCGCAGGATGCCAGAAATGTTTAGGGAGACCTTGGATCTCCACCCAGAAGGGAATCATAGAAGGAAAAGTCTCGGAGATGATTGGTTCCCACTTTAGGTACTGAGGGATTTTGTTATTCATGGCTTACAGGGGGATAAGATCAAGACATATTTAAACAGGTTAGGGTTTAAGGGTTACTCACTCAGGGGTGAGATTTTTCGAAGAGTTGAACAGGGTTACAAATAGTAGATAGGGTTACAAATACAAAAACTAAGAGGGAGTACGATGAACCATACCAGCGCTTGGGGGAGTATCAGTCTGGCAGGAGTAGTGGTTCGTCGGAGCATAGATTGGGGGGAAGGGAAACGGGACTTTCAGACCGGAGGGAAGGCAGGGACCGCTGGGTATTTCTTGTGTATCGAAAGATCCATTGGATATTGCTTTTTTTTAGTTAGGTCTGGTAGGTGAGATCCGGTTTTTTGAAACCTCCATGCAGTTTTAAGGTTGAAGAGTGCTTGAGAGCATTTTCTATCCAAGTTTTCTATTTTTTATCTCAAAAAAATATTAGTTGTCAACTAAATTTACTATTCTCCTTTTTATACGAAAGGAGAGTGAATGTATAATTTTATGCTAAAGTAGTAAAATTAAAACAGGGGAGTGTTATACCTTCTAAAATCATCCTCATCAACATCTCTAAGACTCTAATAATCAAATGTATCTCTAATCTTTCTTGCCAAAAGATTAATAGAAAGGATAGTTAAAATGTTCAATCTATTCCAACAGTACAAAATGTTTGGGGATGTACAAACTGAAAATAAAGTGGAAAGAAAAATATATTATGGCCCTGTTCGGAAAGAGTCATAGCGGTAGCTGCTGGCAATCACAAATTTGTTTTTACTTTTCCCCATCGAGTTTTTATCACTTTTTAAATTTCGTCGCTACATCTTCAACTGGAAGATTCAGAATTGCTAAGAACATGTCCATCGGCAGTCTCTCATATGGTCTCTGACAGATTAAAAAATTGGAAAAAAATAAATGGAGAAGAAAGATAATGAGGGATAGGACGACTCTCGTTTAAGAGACTATCCAAACACGTATCTGCAACATGGCCTCATCTGATTGGTCCAAATTTGTTTCAATAATTTAAAATTTTGATATTTAATTAATTTATTATATAATGAGTAAAATATTATATTTAAATTACACGAGAATTTTGGCATTGATGCTCTAAAAGCATCATTAGCGGTGATGAGGTGTCATCGTTACTAAAAAAATCAATATTTTAATATATGACTAATAAATAATTGACATATGTTAAAAACTTTAGAAATGTTTTTTTTTCCAGTAATTTCAGCAACGTTTCTTTACTTTCTCTCTTCTATTTATATTTTTTATTTGTTTTTATTAAAAGAATTGAGAAAAAATAACTATTAGTAATGATGGTCTAAGATTATTTCCATGGAGAGAGTCTCCATAAATATCTAAACAAAATAAATAAATAAACAATAAACAATAAAGAGAAAAGACTTAGGATCTACTCTCAGATATTTGAGATACAGATGAGAAAAAGATTAGAATATAATTGTATAATTAAATTTTTTGTTTTTAAAAAATACTTCACTAGTTGTCACCAATAATGATGCTCTAAGAATAACAACATCACTATTTGCTAAAAAAAAAAAAAAAAAAAAAAAAAAAAAAAAAAAAAAAAAAAAAAAAAAAAAAAAAAAAAAAAAAAAAAAAA
>NC_025703.1:4234763-4242656 GCF_000633955.1 Camelina sativa | reverse complement strand
TTTGCTAAAAAAAAAAAAAAAAAGAAAGAATAACAACATCACATCCTAAGCTTTATTTTGAAAAGCACCAACAACCACAATCACAATATTTTAAAAATCAGATTGCCATTACCACAAGATTTGCAGATTTGAAGAACCTTATTTTCTTCTCGACGGTAAAATTAATATTTTTGTTGGAAATTTACTAAATTTATAGTTATATTATATCTCTAAAACACCCTCTTCCAGTAGAGACCCAAGTGGGTATCTAAAAAATGAAATATTAATATTATAATTATTTTATTTCTCTCTATTTCATAATATATAATGTTTTAGAGATTTCTTTTTGTTTCAAAATATAAGATGTTTTAACTTTCTATATAACTTTTAAATTAATTTAATATTTGATTATTATTTATATGATACAGTATTGTTTATGATTAGTTGAACTTTTAAAAATAATTATTTTTTAATCTATATACTTTTATCCAAAATACTATATATATTTTGAAATGGAACTGAAGAAGTATTAATTTAAACCATTGAATGGAGAACAAATGTAGAAACCGTATCTGATGGCTATTTTTTTCCAAGAACAAACGTTTCCCTTCACCTACCTATTTATTTATTTTTTTATTTATTTTTTTTTGTTGGAGAGGCTCCCGATAAAGATGCTCTTAGAATACTCATGTTAAAAATAAAATACAAAATTCAGTTGTCGGTAGAAGTCTCAAATGGGACGGGCGGCCCAGGTCTAAATTGTCCACAATGTTTATTTAATGACGATTCAATTAAAAAACTTATAGTTAGCCCAATTGTGAGATTAAATTACAATTATTTGTTTTAAATATCTTAGATAATCATCACAACCGTTAAACGTTCAAATTATAATTTTATAGTTTATTGGTTTATAAATTTTCATGTTATAAAATAAAATGTGTTTCTTCCATACTTTTATCATTTAACTAAATTTAATTTCTAATTTTTCATAATTTAATATAATTTGTATTATTTAACACTATGATGCTACCAATCATTCTAAAAACCCAACACTATTTCTTACACACCATCTTTTCTATCTACTATATTTAACCATTTTATTTTTAATCATCTTCTTTACAAACGCTCCTAATTTTCTAACTACATCTTTAATCATACCCTAAATCTTCTTCCTTGTTGGTCATACAAACCGACTACAGATGCCTAAGTTGATAATACACACCGACTACAGATGCCTAAGAAGAAACCTTACAATCTCATGTCTACTACTCCAAACAACATATTTTCACAAATCACAATAAGCATCAATGACTCTTTACAACTACCCCTTATTTAATTTATTTATACTTAGACCCTTTAACTCCAAACACTCTAGACAAGCTACAGTCTTCCCACTCTTTTGACTCTTTCTCCATTATTCTTTTTTTTTTTTGTGCACCTCTTCTCCATTATTCATTGGTTTACTCTTCTTCTTTTTAAAAAAATGTGTGATCAACTTCATTCAAAAAGAGATGGCAAATCAAAGAAAATACTTGAGATTATGTTTTGCCCATTGATGTCTCTTCCGTAACATTTAGCAACGAAGAAACAATATTTATCTCTCTCTCTCTCGCTTTTTTTTTCTCCTTCCAATGTACTTTATTAATCAGAATCATTGTTTACAACTGTTCACACAGAAAACTAGGAAAGGAATGATATATATGAAATGTGGAGTAAGACTAGTAGTAGCTTTTTTTGCTAGTAATAAGTCAGCACAAGAATTCTGCTTGATATTCCAAGGACGCTCAACCATTGAGGAGGCGGAATGAACAACCTTAATTTTGGCAATGCAATCAACTTGGGCATTGGGTTATCAAATGATTGAGTTTGAAGACAACATCAACATCATCCCACAAATCAATGATAATGTCTCTAACCCACACTTGCGACATTACCTGACTACAATATGGAGTTTTTACTGCTATGTTTACTTCTATAAAATTCACCTTTCGACATCAAGAGCAGAATTCTTGTGCTGACTTATTAGCAAAAAAAGCTACTACTAGTCTTACTCCACATTTCATATATATCATTCCTTTCCTAGTTTTCTGTGAACAGTGATTCTGATTAATAAAGTACATTGGAAGGAGAAAAAAAGAGAGAGAGAGAGAGAGAGATAAATATTGTTTCTTCGTTGCTAAATGTTATTAAGGACTCAACTACAATTTCTAGTGACTGTGGCTATAATCGCTAGCGACAGCATATCCAGCGAACAGCCAAACAAGCAGGGCCCTCTTCTTTTCCAGACCAAAATCGCTATAATAAGCGAAAAGAAGACTATCACTGCAAAGATTATCCCTGGGGAAATCCTCTTGTCATGATACACCGGAGGTTTAAAATCTGCAACAAGCAAAGGATCCACCAATAAAACTCAAACATCCATTTAAGAGTGAAACTGGAAGTAAGAATACTTACTGGGTTCCACAGATATAGCTGAGATCATAGGGCCATAAACTCCTGAAATTGGAAAAATTGTTGTCCCTTTGCCTGCCCACCTCAAGCTAATCTTAAGGTTGTGCTCGGTTACATTTACCACAACCGTCTTTATGATGGCCTTACCTGATCCACCAGCTGCTTTTTTGATGTTGAAATCTTTAAACACTAACCTCTCCTGTGGAAGATAAAATCAGTGAAGAATTCAGTCGTTAATTGATCTTTAATGACTTACATTACCACAAGAGTTTCGACATACCTGAACATAGATATCGAACACACGCTTGCCAGCGTCGTTGTCGGTAAAGATTATCTCAGAAAAATGGAGACTCAAAGTATAATTTCCATTACCAATACAGAGTGCATAGTAGTTCAACGCGAGAGGAGATAACCTAGCTGTCTTGTAAAGTGAAAAACTGGGAGATGATGTATTAACTGATAGTCTAGAAGTGTTAGATGTCGTATAGTCTTCCACTTCTATAACATCGTCCACAAAACGTCCGGTGCTGCTAAAGGCCCAGCGTTTCTCAGCGCCATAGATAAAAGTAGAAGCTCCTTAGCCCTTTAGGTTACCTTCGAATGTCTTTTCGTTGTCCACCTTTACTTCATCTCCCCCGCAGTTTATGTATAACTTATATATATATCTGCAAGAAACATTCATAAACATAATCAAGATTGGAGGTATGAAAGAAGAAGATATAAAATGGAAAGAAAATCTAGTCTTACATTCCCTTTTAGGCACTAAGCAGGGGAAGTTTTTTAAATAACAAGAGAAGCCCTCGACTCTGCCATTCGTAATTAATAAGAAAAGATATGAAACATCATTTGTAACATATGTAACAACCATGCACAGTAATGATATTTTTTTAGAAAGAACTCGTCTATATATGGTTCCTTACGATTGATTCGACGTGAAGAAGCTCTCCACCAAATTCCTGAAAAAAGGAAGCACAACATTATCATTTTCTCTGAATGTATGAACAGAGTGTTATGAACATAACAGCTATTCGAATAAACTTCTTTGACCAAAAAAAAAAAAAACTATTCGAATAAACCTACAAATTATTGACTTGGTCGCAATCCCCATTAGGAATTGAACTTTGAAGAGTAAAGTTGTTGTAACATAAATCTCTGCACATCATTGAACAAGCACATTGGAAGTTAGCTAGAAAAGGCAATGGAAGCGCATAGTTTTCTCATAAATATTTACACACATCAAGAGAAAAACAAACATCATGATTGAACAAGCACAGTGGAATGTTAAAAAGAAGACGAGTATCCATACAAATTTCTGTTTCTTTCGATGAACTCAGTTGGAATTCCCCCTGTCAACTTGTTCCCTGTCAAGAAACTGATAGGAAAATACTTCTAAATTATCTTTTGTGATCAGAGAAGAAAAAAATTTCAAACTAATTCATTTTATTCCTATCCTAGAGGCGAATACTTACACGAAATCAGCTGACTTCAGATTGGCGAATGACAAAGGAATCTTGCCAGTCAAGAAATTAAAACTGAGGTCACTACACAAAAATAAAAAACAAAAAAACAAAACACACAACATTAACATACCAGTTTACCTACGGCATACAGATCTAGTTTATCTTCAACGATTTTTGTTCCTTACTAAATCTTTCTGACTTACAGTGTTTTTAGGTTCTTCATATTACCGATATACTCTGGAAGTTGCCCGTTTATGTTGCATCTCCTCAATTCCCTGCATCCAAGATAAAACTGATATCGTTTTCTACGAGAGATTTAAGATGTATATATATATATATATATATTTAACTTCAACTCACAGTATCTTGAGAGACTCCAAATCCTTCAGTGGAGGGAAGGGAGACAATTCTCCGCCTAAGTCGCTAATCTGACTGCCAGTCAAAACGTAACAAATCAATATTGTTTCAAGAGCAAAGTGAATTTGAATTTTTTTTTTTTCTTTTAATTTATTGGGTCCTTACAGATAAGACAAGCTAGTCAGGGCCGAAAGACTAGACGGTAGTGGACCCTCCAATCCGGTACCATACATTTGCCTGCAAAGCAAATACGTTATTGTATGTTTTTTTTTCATAATAGAAAACTTAAAGTTAGTGAAGTAAAGTGAAAAAGAAAAAAAAAACTGTTATCAACTTACAATTTTATCAGTTGCCTCCAATTTCCAACGTGCAATCTTCCAGTGAAGTTGTTGTCATTAAGTCTACTGCGACACCGCAAATACAAATAAGGAAAAAAGTTGAACTTGTTAGATTTATTTAAGATAGACATGAGAGAGAAAAACTTACATTGACTGCAGCTTCGTAAGCAACCCGAGTTGTTCGGGCAAATTGCCATTGAAAAAGTTCGACGAAAGATATCTGCGGGAAAAAGCATTTGGGATTTTAATGAATAATTAATACCATCTTAATTCTCAGTATATATTATAGAGTATAGACTACGCCACTAATAATTAATAGAGTTCTGTAAACACGCTATATATTGATTTAAAACGTGAAAAAATAATAATAATAAACTCACAGTTCCTCTAAATTAACCAAGTTGCCCATTTGGGGAGGAATCCTGCCTGAAAACTTATTTCCCTCTAGCTTCCTGCATTGAAAACAATTTTTACATGAAAATATCTCCTTAGATTAAGAATTATTAATGTATCTATAAATTAGTATTCTATAAGATTAATAAACTTTCACTATTAATGTATCTATAAATATCTCCTATTAGTATGGAACCAGTCAGCCAGTTGAGGTTGAGGTACCTGCACCACCAATACATTACTAATTATATTTTACTGTTTCAATAAATTGGATCAATATGAATTTAAGAAAAACACTTTCAGTTAGAACATTTTGGTGTTTAAGAATATGAATATCGGGATAGTAATTTCATCTCACGTAGAGCAAGTAGCAAGTATCTTTTTCATTTATATATTTTCTTACAGAAATTTAAGGTGATGCAGCTTAGATATCTCTGGGGGGATAATGCCTGGTAAGTTCTGTGATGTCAAAACGCTGCAAAAACAAACACAAAACAAATAAGGACGTTTTGCAAGGATTCATAATAACCTTAACCATTCATTTGAAGGCGAACAGGTAGAAGAAAGTCAAGAAAGAAACTTACATTTTGATTATGTGACACGATGAGTTGGGTGAGCACTCGCAAGTGAGACTGCTCTCCATAGGTGGATAAATTAGTGGAGACTCTGGAGATCCAACTCCCTTTTCCGCTGCAGGGATCTTCACTGAAGTCCCAGTCTTTTACCTCCAATTTCTTTCCAATAGCCTTCAATGCCCCGACTTTTCCCAACCATCATAATCATCATACACATACATCAAACTCAAATAGCATAAACCAAAAGAAAGAGCTTAAGGAAGAATTATTACCTTCATCATCTTGGAGCTTCGGGATGAGGCTGGTGCAGTGTCCGAGAACACATGAGAGCAAAGATAGAAGAAATAGATGAGTGTACATTGAGAGGATAAATTCAAAGGTATGAAACTACGAGTGAGACAGAGGGCTAATTATAGTGGAAGAGAAGAAAAAGCCAAGGATTTCAGTAGAGCTGTCATAATTTACATCTCCATTTCTGGTTCTAACTATCAGATTCTTAGAGAAATCATTACGGATCAAACTTCATACATATTTGATAAAATGAACAAGGAAAGATAAGGATAGTTCTCCTAAGTCATTTTAACTACCACAACAAAACAAAATTCTAGCTAGCATTATCGGTGTACGTAATTACTGAGTAACTCTTTAGTTTAGATGCGTAAATCATTTGAAGATAGGCAAATGAGACCCTTAATTGAATGAAAGAGTAAAGATTGTTGATTTGGAATAACATGAAGTTGGAGACACGTGTACCTTAGTTGAGAAGGTTAAGCTATCAAAAACAGTTGAACCGTCAATTTGGACTCTGTTTCTAACTGTTCAAAAACAGTATTGATCACTAAACATGATGAGAATACAACTAAGACATATGAAAATGGTCAAACATGTTTCTCGAATCTCTGAAGAACACTAATCCTGAACTAAGGCATTGGAAACTTGTGAGGTAGTAAGTACAAAGTACCAACATAATCCGTAAGATGTTGTTTGTATTTTTGTATTTGTATTTGTAAAGCCTGAACGCAACCAACAAGCATTTTTACTAGGTAGTAAAATCCAGTTTCCCTCAAAATCTGGTGTCACTTACACTTTGACCCCTTTTTCCAACAATATACATTGTAGACCCATTTTAAGACTCGAAACCTGACATCAGTTGGCTTCACAGGGATGGTGGATGAGGATCTGTATTCGCGTGTAGAGAAATTGGAAGTTAAAATTGAGGAGCACAATTCGAAGATATTTGAAGCGATTCATATGTTATCGAGGTCTGGACAATTCAATCAAGTCGATGTTCACAAGCATCTGCTAGTTTCTCTTCAGATCCGAAATTTGGGAAGCGATCAGGTATCCCTAATACTTATCCTTCCAAAACAAGCTTGGAACCGATCAATTTCACAATCAGGTCTGTGTTTTGCTCTCTAACAGTTGCAGTAAAAATAAAGCTTAGGTCTAAACAATGACCATAAAAATCCTATTTATATTCCTAAACACGTCTTGGAACTAATGATGCAAATATGAAAAACTTTGGGGCAGCTTTGTAAATCTTCAAAACTTATGGGAAAACTTCCGATTTCTTCTTGTGGCTCTGCATCGATCGACACATATGAAGCATCGATCGATGCCTTCTCAAAAGTTGTCTCCCAACATTGCAGTTTCAGCCTCAATGCTTGATTATGCTCCAAATCTTCATATTTAGCTCCATTAAGCTCTCATCCATACTAAATCCTATAAAAACTCAAAAGACTCTAAAAATATCAAAAGGACTCTATAAATAAGACTTATAAATGGCTAAAAACACCTAAAAACCATGATATATCACTTGGTATGCTTCAGTTTCTTTTTTTTTTTCTTTTTTTTTTGAATGTAATGTTAAACTATATTCAAAAAAGAAAGCTCTTGTACAACTAGAGCATCAGTGTTTTAAAGGTTGAAAAACAGAGGATACAAAAATCAACTTCTAGATTCTAGCCATATGACTAATGTATTGTCGTAACGCCGATCCCTCATGAGACCTATCGCCAAAACTTGATCCCTGATCTGTTGATCGATTTGCTGAATAAGGCAAGAAGCAGGAGATGGTTGCTCGCCATGCTTCCTCCGATTCCTCTCATGCCACAGTGCATAAACCGTCGCCTGTAAAACAGAGCGGGCTAGATAACAAAGCAGGAGATGGTATGCTTCAGTTTCAGTATGTGTTGCAGATAAACCGGTATATGGTTGGGCTTTAAAAAAAAAAACTCACTTCCAATGTTCTTGTTAAAGGTTTGATTTTAACTACCACATGCAACTTTACATTGACTTTAAACTAAAAGCTTTAAATCACTTTAAAGGTTTGTACATGCG
>NC_025703.1:4225441-4228009 GCF_000633955.1 Camelina sativa | reverse complement strand
AAAAAAAAAACTCACTTCCAATGTTCTTGTTAAAGGTTTGATTTTAACTACCACATGCAACTTTACATTGACTTTAAACTAAAAGCTTTAAATCACTTTAAAGGTTTGTACATGCGCTTCTGGTCTACTTATTCACAAGCAAAGTGCGCTAAGGAAGTTATTAACTAGACACTTGAGAGAGAGATCTTTGCCAGTTTTGGCCAAGCACCTAAACTCTTCATCCTTGTTGAATAATGGAGAAGCATTGAGAGCTCTTAAACATTATCAAACAAATAGTATGAGAAAGCTCTTAAACATCATCGAACCATAACTGCAGATAGTATGAGAGCTTCAACTCTTTCATGCCACATTATTGTTGTTATCTTGAACACCCTGAAAACCACCAAAGGGTCGTGTTTGTTAGAAAGCAACCAGAGAAAGCTTCCATGTTAAGTCCAAAGAGAGATCTTTACATTCTTCAAAATTCAGCAGTTCAATCACTGAAATAGAACTTCTGATTATGTCTGGCAGTCTTGGTGTAATATAAGGAAATGAAAGATCAAAGAGATATTCAACAAATTTCGGTGTCAATTACGGACATAGTTTAAAATATTTATCCACCTAATTAATTGTTCTAATGTTTGCTAACATATTCGTCAAGTCAGAACATTACCTCTCTAGTGAGCTATAGTGCTTCTCCGTCTACGATTGTTTCGGCCAAACGGGTTCATGAACCACTGTGGCTTGTAGGAATCCAATATGTAACTTATTGTCAATCCATAGACGATACCAGGTATGAATCCTATTCCCGCTGCTATCCAACTAATCACCTCTGCGTCTTCTTCATTTTGTTCCAATGTTGGCGTGCGTATATCTATGCAATCATTGTAAAGAGAAGGGCCAAAAAGTGCGAGGTTATCTTCAAAGGAAGAGCAAGGCTGCGTACGAAACTGATTGCCTCCTGGTACTAGACCTACAAGCTGGTTATGAGAGAAGTTCATGTACGCAAGGAACGAGAGCTTTCCTAACTCTTGTGGAATTTCTCCTGAAAGCTTGTTTTGGGAAACGTCCAACGACTCGAGAGCTGTGAGGTTTGCCATGGATGAAGGGATGCGGCCAGTGAAAGCATTGTTTGACAAGTTGAGCACATGAAGCTCTTTCAATAGACCGATGGACTTTGGAATCTTTCCTTCAAATTTGTTTCCCGAAAAATCGATTGTGGTATAAATTTGAAGGATACGTACCAGCTCCAACTCTACACCTTTATTCATCAAAACCATTGAATCATGGTAATAGCCTAATTTATCTCCCATGTAATTGTCATTCGACCGACCTTCGTCTGTCCCAAGTGATGACATAGCACTCCATCTCACAAAGTACTCTGATGGCAAAGTTCCAGCGAAGTGATTGTGCGATATGTCGATGATCCGCAACTGAGGGAAGGAGGCTTGATGTATTGGTCCATGAAATGCATTGGAGCGAAGGACAAGAACTTGCAGCTTTTGTAGAGAACCCAACCAGAATGGAAACGTGTCGTTGATTCTGTTGCTTTCCACGTTCAAAACTTCAAGAGTTGAGAAACGATTCAAAGATCTTGGAAGCTTTCCCACCAGTTGGTTATGACCGATGTCAAGCGACCTTAGACTTTCAAATATTTGCTCTGGAAGACCTCCGCTAAGATTATTCTGACGAAGGTTTAGATCTGAAAGATTACTCTTGAGATTTCCCATACAAAGAGGGATTGAACCGTTTAAGTTGTTTTCAGATAAATCGAGAGTGTTTAGAGACTGCAAGTCGCATATGAAAGAAGGAATCTTGCCCTTAAATTTGTTGTTGGAGCCAAGCAAGTGCCTCATAGATGGTTTCCGGAAAGAGGATAGTCCTTGTTTCTTCTTTGATCTTTGGAAACCGATGAAAGTGTTGTTGGAAAGATTCACGTATTCCAACTTTGGTAGCAACCATAACCAGGCAGGAACTTGACCTTCGATTTTGTTGTTGGAGATGTCTAGCTGCGTCATTCCATGTTGGGTTCTTAGGAGCTCTGGAAACTCGATGATACCGCAGCTTGATAAGCTCAAAGAAAATATCTCCTGTGAAGGGGGATATGAAACTGAACTCTTGTTTGTTGTTGAAACATGGTTGCCTGAGAGATCTAAATAAGAGAGGCTTTTGGAATATGATAAGATATCATTCAAGTCAATCGTAGTGGTGGTGTTCAAATAGGATAGGTATAGAACTTCGAGTGACTTGAGAGGCGAGAAGATACTAAAGTCAATTGGGCGGCCTTGGGTGTCGAAATGAGAAAGGCCAAGAGACGAAAGGTTGACAAATCTGGAAATGGATCTCGGGATTGGCCCTTTGAAGTTGTTATGGCCAATGTGTAACTCTTCTAGGTTAGATGGTGAAGAAGATATATTCCCAAACTCAAGAGTGCCGTTGAATTGGTTACCACGCAAATAAATATATGTCAAAGAAGGAATGGTGAAGAGAGAAGAAGGGATAGTTCCTGTGAAAGCATTGCCATTTGCTACAAAATTTCTCAAGTTGGATAGTGAAGTGATATTAGGAGGAAGCGCACCACTGAACTGA
>NC_025703.1:4211572-4222346 GCF_000633955.1 Camelina sativa | reverse complement strand
CTCTACACCTTTATTCATCAAAACCATTGAATCATGGTAATAGCCTAATTTATCTCCCATGTAATTGTCATTCGACCGACCTTCGTCTGTCCCAAGTGATGACATAGCACTCCATCTCACAAAGTACTCTGATGGCAAAGTTCCAGCGAAGTGATTGTGCGATATGTCGATGATCCGCAACTGAGGGAAGGAGGCTTGATGTATTGGTCCATGAAATGCATTGGAGCGAAGGACAAGAACTTGCAGCTTTTGTAGAGAACCCAACCAGAATGGAAACGTGTCGTTGATTCTGTTGCTTTCCACGTTCAAAACTTCAAGAGTTGAGAAACGATTCAAAGATCTTGGAAGCTTTCCCACCAGTTGGTTATGACCGATGTCAAGCGACCTTAGACTTTCAAATATTTGCTCTGGAAGACCTCCGCTAAGATTATTCTGACGAAGGTTTAGATCTGAAAGATTACTCTTGAGATTTCCCATACAAAGAGGGATTGAACCGTTTAAGTTGTTTTCAGATAAATCGAGAGTGTTTAGAGACTGCAAGTCGCATATGAAAGAAGGAATCTTGCCCTTAAATTTGTTGTTGGAGCCAAGCAAGTGCCTCATAGATGGTTTCCGGAAAGAGGATAGTCCTTGTTTCTTCTTTGATCTTTGGAAACCGATGAAAGTGTTGTTGGAAAGATTCACGTATTCCAACTTTGGTAGCAACCATAACCAGGCAGGAACTTGACCTTCGATTTTGTTGTTGGAGATGTCTAGCTGCGTCATTCCATGTTGGGTTCTTAGGAGCTCTGGAAACTCGATGATACCGCAGCTTGATAAGCTCAAAGAAAATATCTCCTGTGAAGGGGGATATGAAACTGAACTCTTGTTTGTTGTTGAAACATGGTTGCCTGAGAGATCTAAATAAGAGAGGCTTTTGGAATATGATAAGATATCATTCAAGTCAATCGTAGTGGTGGTGTTCAAATAGGATAGGTATAGAACTTCGAGTGACTTGAGAGGCGAGAAGATACTAAAGTCAATTGGGCGGCCTTGGGTGTCGAAATGAGAAAGGCCAAGAGACGAAAGGTTGACAAATCTGGAAATGGATCTCGGGATTGGCCCTTTGAAGTTGTTATGGCCAATGTGTAACTCTTCTAGGTTAGATGGTGAAGAAGATATATTCCCAAACTCAAGAGTGCCGTTGAATTGGTTACCACGCAAATAAATATATGTCAAAGAAGGAATGGTGAAGAGAGAAGAAGGGATAGTTCCTGTGAAAGCATTGCCATTTGCTACAAAATTTCTCAAGTTGGATAGTGAAGTGATATTAGGAGGAAGCGCACCACTGAACTGATTGTTGGAGATATCTAAATCTGACAACCCTGTCAAATTCAATAGTACAATGGGAAAACTTCCACTGAGCATATTGATACCAACATCTAAGGAGGTTAGCTGGTTTAGATTGCCAAAAGAAGATGGGATTTCACCAACGAGATTGTTACCCCAAAAGTCGAGAGAGGTGAGATGAGAAAGGTTTCCAATGGAATCTGGGATTTGACCGGAGAATTGATTACCCTCAAGGTCGAGATAGGTGAGTTGAGTAAGGTTTCCAATCCAAGATGGAATCTGACCCGAAAACTGATTATAAGAAAGGTCGAGAGAGGTGAGATGAAAAAGGTTTCCAATCGAAGATGGAATCCGACCACTGAAATTATTTCCAGAAAGGCGGAGAGCGATAAGATTAGAAAGGTTTTGAAGACTGCTATTGGAATGAAACCGGCCATGGAGAAAGCTGCAGCGAAGGTCTAGCTCGACCACTTCTCCGGACTTGGCATTGCACGTGATACCCGTCCAACTACAACAGTCACTGTTATTCGCCCATGACTCCGTCTTCCGATGAGGTTCAATTCTATACACCATACAAATAGGATTAGGCTCCCCAATCTCAAACTCGTTTTTGAACTGGAGAAGTGCATCCCTTTGTTCGGGACGACATAGAAAATGCCTAGTAGTAGGAGGAGCCGCAAACACGTCTTCAAAATGATAAATGAACAAGAAAATAAAACAAAGAGTAATAGGAATGATACTCGTTGAGTTGCACAAGCCTTTCATTTAATTTTCTTGGATTAAAAGATAATGAAGAAGACTAGAAATTGTGAGATGGTAAATAACATGGTTTCGTACGCATATCTCTTTTATATACATAATAATAATAATAATAATACATTCTATTTCCACAAAGATAATAAATCCAACACAGCTTGACTGACTCACTATTACTAGTCTTTCTACCAAGTGTTCTTCACGTTAAAATGCAAAGACTTAAAAGAGTCTTTACATTTGAATAATCAAATTCCACGCATTTTGTCTTACTTTTAATAACTTACAGGAAACTTCACAAGACAAGTTGTTTTGTTCCAACCAAAAGAAAAAATATCAATGAGATTCAGAAAACTTTGTTAGTTTGTGTGCTACACTAGTCCTACTTGTGAATGATAATATTACATTTTTTGGCAAATATATACAAATGTATTTTCTATATGAGACTTTTCTTTCGTTATAATTTAATTATATATTTCTTGTATTAATTTTGTAATCTAAAATTTTGATTTAAATTCAAATAAATTATTGTTCTCCGGATAAAATATTGTTATTTTCCAAACTTTCATTGTTTGTCAAATTTATTTGTTGAATTAAATATATTTTTTTATTGAAAGATTTACTCAAATGTTATCCAAAAGTTGGTTTATTACTCATATGTTATTAAATCCAAAAAATTACTCAAATGTTTAGTGTCCTGGGTGTAATTACAATTTACCCCTTGGGTTTAGTTTTTCGATTTTGAGTAAAAAAAAAAAAAAATACACATCAGCAAATTAAAATACACATCAGATATGATTTAACACATCACTAAGCAGTTTTTTAGATCGACAATTGTTTTTCTTGTTTATATCAAAAAGAAGGAAAGTGAATAGTTTTCACTGTTCACAAACCGCGAAATTAAAAAAAAAACTCTCTCTCGTCGTCTCTTGTCGCCGGCGATACTCGCTCTCTGTCCACTCTCTTGCCGTCAATCTCTCGCCGTCATCTCTCGCCGTCTTTGCTCGTTCTCTCTTTCTCTTCGTCGTCGCACTCTCTCTCTTCGTCATCACTCTCTCTATCTTCGTCGTCGTGTTCGTCTTCGTTTAAACGTTCCGGTATGTGTCGAGAGTTTAGTTTCGAGTTTTCCGGCTGAATGTGGGTTTTTATCAATGATTTACGACTGATTCTCGCCGTCGTTAATGACGGCTGATTTGTTAGATCTATTCGATTCGATGGCTGATTTACTTATAGGGTTTACGGCTGATTTGTTAGATATATTCGATTCGATGGCTGATTTGTTTTATTTTGCGGCTGAGTTACAGCTGAGTTTTGTATTGGTGACTGAGTTATTTTGTGCTTTGGATCTGAGTTATGTATTTGTGGCTGAGTTATGTTATACTTTGTGTATGAGTTTGTTTTCTGTTATGGCTGATTTATTTTATGCTTTACTGCTGAATTATATTATTTATCAGATGTCGATGGTGATTATTTCTAAAGAAAAACAAGCAAGGGATTACCCCCCAAGACTATACGCTGAAGGAAACTCTAATCTAGAGTTAAGAGAAATTAATACCAATTTCAGGATGGGAGAATTCCCTGCGATTAGGGAAGCAATAGGACAGGATGTGTGGGAAAAAACGAAGGATCTACCTATTGGAATAATCTCTAAGCTAGTTGATAGCCAATTCGTCTGGTCTGGTAAGGTTGTACATTTCCTACTATGTAACCAGTTAAGGGTACATAAGAAGGAGCTTTGGTTTGTCGTCGGCGGTCAACCTATCAGGTTTGGGTTGAATGAATTTTCTCATGTCACGGGGTTAAACATAGACCCAATGCCGACAGAACGGTTTGAACTTGAAGAGGAACACAAAGCGTTCTTCAGACTTTTGAAAGTATCTGGTGGGGAAGGTCCATCATTAAATGAACTCAGGAAAGGAATGAAAGTGTGCCGGTCATGGATAAACCCTGATCACCGTAAATGGTTGGGGCTGTTGCTTCTTCAACACATTGGACTTTATGGTTTGATTACAAAATTAAATTATAACGAAAGAAAAGTCTCATATAGATAATACATTTGTATATATTTGCGAAAAAAATGTAATATTATCATTCACAAGTAGGATTACAAAATTGAATTTAAATCAAAATTTTAGATTACAAAATTAATACAAGAAATATATAATTAAATTATAACGAAAGAAAAGTCTCATATAGATAATACATTTGTATATATTTAAATGTAATATTATCATTCATATAGATAATACATTTGTATATAATAAAATGTACTAAAAGGGAGCAGTGGAAGTTTCTAAGCACTTGTATGTCAGATTAAGTACAAACTTTTGGAGTTTGCAATGCTTCTCTAGCTACTTCTTGTCTTTTGAAAAAATGAATATATGAGAACATGATTTTTATTCTGAATAAATTACCTTTGCTGAAAAAAAAAAGAGAACATGATAATATTGTTTAAAGAGATGTTCTAGTGGAAGCTAAAGGTTTATATTCCTCCACTTAGATTGGTTTCATCATCATGAACGTGCTTGAATTAGTGTATGTTCATAACTCTTTTGCTATGGTTTTACGTTTACAGTTTCTAAGATGGTTACGAAAACTATAGGTTAAGAAGGAAAAAATGGCGACAAAATTGGAAGCGCAAGGTGGTCAGAGACGATGGTGGTGCTTACGTAAACGTCAAGAAAGTGTATGTTGGTCAAGGTGATTCTGGAGTGGTTTACGTCAAGTTTGATTACGAGAAAGACTGCAAAATCGTATCACGCGAACATGGGAAGATGACACTACTTGGAACAGAGGAGGTATAAAACATTTTTTTTTTCTTTCTTGTTGTTATAAAAGAGAGTTTCTTTGTCACTGAATGATCAGATTTTTTTTTTTCCGTTGCTTAGTTTGTGCTTGATCCAGAAGCTTACATCACACCAGTGAAATTTTACTACGAGAAGCTCTTTGGATCACCGGTAGAGATCGTCACGGCTCTAGTCTTTAAGACATTTAAAGGCAAAACTTCTCAGCCTTTTGGATTAGTCACTGGACAAGAAGCATATTTGGGTTCTTGCAGTTTGAATCAAGAAGGGAGATACTTCGGCATAAAGGGAGCAGTGGAAGTTTCTAAGCACATGGTATCTCAAATTTAAGTAAAAACTTTTGGAGTTTGCAATGCTTCTCTAGCTACTTTATGTCTTTTGAACAAAATGTGACAAAAAAAAAGATTATGGAAATGGTTTTGACTCCGAGTTTGAAAGTTACTCTAAAGAAATACTCTTTCCTCCTTTGTTCTTAATCCTTCAGTTTCACTTGGTGTTGCAGAAAAACCCGTATATGGTTGCGTTTTTTCAAAAAAAAAACTCACTTCCATTGTTCTTGTAAAAAAGGTTTGATTTTAACTATCACATGAAACTTACATTGACACTGGAATCACTCCAAAGATTCTATATGCTCTTCTGGTTCACTTATTCACAAGCAAAATGCGCTAAGAAAGTTATTATTTAATAGACACTTGAGAAAGAGAGATCTTTGCCAGTTTTGGTCAAGACCTCAAGTTTGCATCCTTGTTCTATAATGGAGAAGCAATGAGAGCTCTTAAACATTATCAAAACATAAATGCAGATAGTATGAGCTGCATCTCTTTCACGCCTCATTCTTGTTGTTATCTTGGACACCCTGAAAGCACCAAAGGATTGTATCTGTAAGAAAGAAACCAGAAAAAGCTTCCATAGAGAGATCTTTACATTTTTAAAATTCATCAGTTTAATCATCAGAATAGAACTTCTAACCTCGTCTTGGTGTAGTATACGAAAATGAAAGATCAAATAGATATATCACAAATTTCGATATCAATTACGTACCTATTTCTTAAAAAAACTATCCATCTAATTATTTTAATGCTTGCTAACAAATTCGTTTAAAAGTCAGAACATTACCTCTCTAGTGAGTTGTGGAGCTTCTGCTTCTACGATTGTTTCGGCCAAAAGGGTTCCTAAACCACTCTTGTTTGTAGGAAAGCAATATGTATCCAATCGTAAATCCAAAGGAAATACCAGGTATGAATCCTATTGCAGCTGCTATCCAACTAATCACCTCTTCTTCATATTTTTCCTCTGATTCCGACGTTTCATATATTTGTGTGGCTGGTGTGTGAGCATCTCTGCAAATTTCGTTAAGGGAAGAGCCAAAAAGTCCCATATTGCCCTCGAAAGAAGAGCAACGCTGCGTCCAAAACTGAGTGCCCCCTGGAACTAGGCTTGTAAGCTTGTTATGAGAGAAGTTCATTTCATGTACGCAAGGAACGAGAGCCCCCCTAGCTCTTGTGGAATTTCTCCTATAAGCTTGTCTTGGGAAACGTCCAGCGACTCGAGAACTGTCAGGTTCCCCATAGATGAAGGGATGCGGCCAGTGAATGCATTGTTTGCCAATAGACCGATGGACTTTGGAATCTCTCCTTCAAATTTGTTTCCCGAAAAGTCAATTGCTGTTAAGATTTTAAGGATACGTACTAGCTCCAACTCTTCACCTTTATTCATCAAAACCATTGAATCATTGTAATAGCCAAATTTATCTCGCATGTACTTTTCGGAAGACTGATCTTCGTCTGTTCCAAGTGATGACATAGCACTCCACTTCACAAAGTATACCGATGGCAAAGTTCCATTGAAGTGATTATGTGATATGTCGATAATCCGCAACTGAGGGAAGGAGGCTTGATGTATTGATTTATGGAATGCATTGGAGCGAAGGAAAAGAACTTGTAGCTTTTGTAGAGAACCCAGCCAGAACGGAAACGTATCGTTGATTCGGTTGCTTTCCACGTTGAAAACTTCAAGAGTTGAGAACTGGTTCAAAGATCTTGGAAGCTTTCCCACAAGTTGGTTATGACCAACGTCGAACGACCTTAGACTTTCAAATATATACTTCGGAAGACCTCCACTCAGATTATTCTTACGAAGGTTTAAAACTGAAAGATTACTCTTGAGATTTCCCAAACAACGAGGGATTGACCCATTAAACTTTTTTCCAGATAAATCGAGAGTCTCTAGAGAACGAAACTCGCATATGAAAGAAGGAATCTTTCCCGTGAAGTTGTTGTTGGAGCCAAGCAAGTAACTCACAAATGGTTTCCGGACAGAGGATAGTCCTTGTTTCTTGTTTGATCTTTGGAAACCGATGAAAGTGTTGTTGGAAAGATTCAGGTAGTACAAAATTGGTAGAGTCCATAACCAGGCAGGAACTTGACCTTCGACTTTGTTGTTGGAGATGTCTAGAAACACAATTTCATGTTGGGCTCTAAGGAGCTCTGGAAACTCGGTGATACCGCAACCTGATAAGTACAAATATCTAATCAATTGTGAAACTGAACTCTTTTTTGTTGTTGAAACATGGTTGCCTGAGAGATCTAAATGAGAGAGCCTCTTGGAATATGATAAGATATCATTCAAGTCAATTGTAGTGGTGGTGTTTAAATAGGAAAGGTATAGAAATATGAGTGACTTGAGAGGCGAGAAGATACTTAAGTCAACTGGGCGGCCTTGGGTGTCCAAATGAGAAATGTCAAGAGACTCAAGATTGACAAATTTGGAAATGGATCTCGGGATTGGCCCTTTGAAGTTGTTGTTGCCAAGGGATAAACATTCTAGATTAGATGGTGCAGAAGATGTATTCCCAAACTCAAGAGTGTCGTTGAGTTGGTTATCACTCAAACGAATACTTACCAAAGAAGGAATGGTAAAAAGATGAAAAGGGATAGTTCCAGTGAAAGCATTTTGACTTGCTTCAAAGTAGGTCAGCTTGTTGAGATTGCCAAAAGAAGATGGGATTTCACCAACGAGATTGTTTTCCCAAAAGAAGAGAAAGGTGAGTTGAGAAAGGTTTCCAATAGAAGATAGAATCCGAACACTGAAATGATTATCAGAAAGGTCGAGATAGGTGAGATGAAAAAGGTTTCCAATTGAAGATGGAATCCGACCACTGAAAAGACCCCAAAAAAGGCTAAGGCCCAATAGTATTGGGGATAAAAAATAAGACGCAGGCCCCTTGGTTGTTGTGATGTTGGTTTGTTTTTTTTGTCGTCAAACAAAAAAAGAATAAAAATATAAATAAGTTCTAAATATATATATATAAGTTCTCAATATTATATATAGTTCAAACTTTTATTATATTGATAAAATAAGAAAATAAATATTTTCAATAGTATAGATTATAATTTATATTTTTCTTGTTATAAATTATGCATAACAGATTGTTATATTTTTCCCCCCAAAATATTAGATTTTGTTCAAAATATAATATAATCTTTAAAATGAGGCTTTTATCTCATTTATCAAGTTTCAATTAATTTTTAAATATATATATTTCTTAAAATATCTCTATTATTCTGTAATCTAAATTTGATTTAAATTCAATTAAATAGGGAGCATGTTAGGTACAATTGGGGGATTTACGAAATGCTGTTGCAAGGAAAATATTTTAAGCTGGTGGAGGATTCGATTGCAGAGCTGAAAAAGAAGGAATTGAGGGAGTATCATGAAACATTTGAGTTGATTAAGTCTCTCCTGTGGATCTATCTGAATCGTACTTGGTTAGTGTTTACTTGGGAAAGGCTGAGAAGTGATACTCAAAACGAATGTTAGGATGATTCAACCTCAGAAAATTATTAGGCAGTGTTTAATGATAGGAAGGTTATATGAGACTGCTCATACGACAAGAGTGGTTACCAAAAAAGAGAGTGATGATTTTCCGAAGGAAGCTCAGCCTTTACATGTTTCAAGTGAAGCCAAGGATTTTAGCAATTAGTCTGGTGCTTAACGGAGTAGAAGTAGCATTCAATCTTAAGGGATTTTATCATCCAAACCAGAGCATGATCATAAAACAGTTTTTCTTCCTACTATGGAGAAACCTAAAGATGGAGTACATGAGGACAAGGTTGCATTGGAGGATACCGATGTTATAGCTCATATTTCTGTTAATGCAATTTCAGGAGTCTTTGATAATCGAATGATGAGAGTGAAGGGTTCTTATGGGAAGCAAGTATTGTATATTCTCATTGACTCGGGTTCTACACACAACCTCATGGATCCCAAGGTAGCTGAGAAGTTGACATGTGTTTTCAAACCTGCAAGTTTGGCTCGAGTTTCAGTAGCTGATGGGATAATGTTGGGGGTTGATGCTAAAATAGATAAGCTTCAATGGGAATTTAGAGGACACAATTTCAGGCTAATCTTATGGTAATTCACTTGGGTGGGTGTGATATGGTATTAAGCGGTCAGTGGTTGGAGACATTGGGGCCAATAACTTGTAATTTTAAGAAGCTAGAAATGCAGTTCCGTGTAGGGCATAAAAAGGTTTTTCTTATGGGTATTAGGCAAGGCTCTGTCAGAGATGTGAAGACCCTAAAGCTTAACTAGATGAGGGAAGATCAAGTCCAACCTTCCATGAGATGTGTTCACAAAGCTAAACATCAATCCGGTCAAATAAGTACTGAAGGTGAGAAAGTCACAGAACTGTTTCATAAAAGAGCTCCGCATATAGATAAGGACTTATCGAATGGGAATTAATCAGCTCAGCAAGAATCTTATGATGGTGTCAAGATAATGTTGCAGCAACAAGAAGCAATATGTGCCACAAAATCGAATCCATATGAGAAATCAAATTCAACACGTGTCTCATTATCAGAGTGAAATGTCAGCAATTGTTGACAAAATCTCAGGTTAGGCGTGTATGGGAACCAGGTGGATTATCAGCTAAAGCAAATCAGTGGGACTGCCCAAAGCAAGGTTACAATGGGTTGGGTCTAAAAGAAAATAGAAGATCTACTCTACAGTGGAGATACAGCTCAGATATTAGCATGCAAATATATGTGATCAGAATGTGTCAATTGACACAAAAAGAACTAAAGAGTTTCTTCATAGTGGAGCAGGTTGTGATATGTGAACCACCCTCCATTTTCTGCGGTCAAGTTGGGAAGTCCTAAAGATTGTGATGCATTGCTAATACAACAGTTTCTACTTGATAATGCGGGGTACCAAATCAAGCACAAGAGGCAATTTAAACTCTTGCCAACTGCTGGAATTATATTTGGAAAATCTTGTGCTCGTCCCTAACTATGCACCACAGTTTCATACCTTAAAGACTGATCAGTCTTATGAGTATGGGGTTGGTTATACAAAGCTGAGAAGCCAACTGCTAATGGAGTATACAATACTTGTTCCTTGCAAATCAGGTAGTTCCCTTCTCTACAGGTCAAGGTTTCTATTTGATATAGGAAAAAGAGGGTTAAGAAAGATGAACACGTGGAGGGTGGAGGGCTAAACTGGATCATTCATGAGATTTGTGTTGAGTTTGTTATAGTTTCTTTTTAGTTTCTTAAATCTGTGATCATCGTGTTGTACTCATCTTGCTGGAGCTGTTTCTTCTATTCTTCTATCTAAGGCTTGTGAGATTTAAATTCTCGTTTCAAGAAGGACGATTCAATTTGTGTTTGATTTTCAAGTATTCGATTCAGTTGCAGTTTCTCTGCATCACTACATTATATACTAGATTCCCCTGATATTCTAATCAGTTTCTTAGAGCATATTCCGATAATGTATCTTTTTATTGGGGGCAAAATTCCGATAATGTAACTAAATATTACTTATTCTAAAGAACGTATGTAGATTTCTTCTTATCAAACCTTTCAAAAAAAAAAAAAAAAAAATGTTAA
>NC_025703.1:4191910-4210964 GCF_000633955.1 Camelina sativa | reverse complement strand
AAAAAAAAAAAAAAAAAAATGTTAAGAAAAGGCTCAAGTTCTAAGTAATATAAATGTACCATCCAACCTTTATCATTCTAAATTCATCACATCTCCATATCTTTTTTACTCCAAGACCAATTCTCACAACAGTTTAAAAGTCAGAAATGATTTCACATACCTTAAAGACCCTTCCAAAACAAGCTCACGCATCCAAGTAAAGATTCTCCATGTTGTGTAGAAAGATTTAAGCCTTTGCACGTTTTAGGCATTCCCATCTAACATCAATTCAATTCTACATTGGCATCTATGTCACATTCTCACCTGCCTGTGAACAACTGAACTTAAGTAAACCAGGTGACGCTAAACAACCACACATGGAAAGACAGATGCCATGTTTATTGAGATAAAAACATATCTTCCTAAATACCTTCTTTGTGTAGGCGACCCTTTTGATCACATTTTCCCCCATTGATAAACCTTTAACATAAGAAATTATCAAAGAGGATTATTTTTTGGATGCAGTGTTGATCTCAATCTAATTAAAAACAAAAATTGGAGATGTTGGAAGTGAGGCCTAACAAATAGAATGCACACTCGGTGGTCTGTTGTATTGGATATCAAAATGACCACTTGATGGAACCACCGTACTTGTTCATCTGCAATGAGAAACACGAGATTGACAGAACTCAGGTAAACATACTTATAATTAAACCTCTACGTTTGCACACACACACACACACACACACAAACCTCTATAAGAACAATTCTTTTTTTCTTTTTAGAAACAAATTTAGATTCGGCAGGTAACTCTATAAGAATCTACTTACTTGTTCACATGTTCAATACTAAAAAGTTTGGGTCGATTCTTAGCAATTCAATAGCAAATTCGGGAGGGTAACTTTAACAACACATCGGAAAATGTTAAGGAAGACGAAAAATAACACAGATTTACCAAATACCTTACCTGAGGCATCCCAAAATCAAGAGACATCAAATACTAAATCAATTAAAGAAGAACTCGAGCTGGGATTTGCCGAGTTGAAAAATGTGTTTATCGAATTCGGAATCAGAAAGAATGGGAAAGAATCGTGTAACTAGGTTTCGTAGGACTCTCGAGAGATGTCGGAACTGTACTTGTTCTTTTTCCTTTTTTTTTGACATCTGTCGGAACTGTAGTTACAATAGCTTCCTTATTACGAACCGTTTCAATTGAATCACTCCGGTCCGGTCTGCATTAAACGATGCGTTTCACTTCCCAATTTTTATTTCACTTGTAAGTTTTTCTATAATTTCAATAATTCGTATTTTAGAAAATACTATTTGTGGATATGCGAAACATAATGATGATGGGAGCTATCGTTCATCATCACCTGATTTATTTATTTTACTTCCTTCACAAGCATAAGAAAAGCAAATTTCATCGCATGCCTTCCTCACCATCATTGTGATCATGTAATTAACTCAATTTAAAGATATTTGGTTAAAAAAGATGTGTGATCAACTTAATCCGATAGAGATGACAAATTAAGAAACATTTGAGGTTGTTTATTCTCTTCTTAAACCTTTTCAACACCGAAAAAATGTTTGTGTCTCTCTAATCATTCATGCCTTGGATAGTAATATTTTTATAATATCAATATGTATAACAAAAAAAGCTTAGGCAGACAAATTCATCATTTTGAATATCATGGCATGCGCACATAGCACGCCTAATACGTGCCTCTGTTTCGCCCCAAGTGATACATTTGGACCACATCAAGACTCTTTTGTCCATTTGGTTAAGCCTTAACCAAAATCACATTATAAACCGGGGTGACACCAGGATCAAAACCATGGACTCTAGTTACATTTCAACTTTTATTCACAATTCTATTGTTTTGAGATTAATTTGTATCTTTGATTTACATAGACGAATAGTAAATTCTATTAGAGATCTGTCAATCAAGCCCAAAAAAGGGTTTATCAGTCAATGTACCGGCCTAACCACTCCCATATATAACCAATATCACATATCTAAACATGGTTTTACATTTGGTACAATTTCACAGAAGTATCAAGTATGGCAATCTGGTTTTGATTAATCAACAGTACCAAACAATGTACCGGAAATTGAACCACATTAACCATAATATTTAATTTACCCCCTCCAAATAAATGCCTATTTAAACCGGACATAACACAACTCTTCTCCACACCTCAAGTAAAATGGAAGCAAACACTCTGTTCTTTCTAAAAGCTCTTCTTCTTCTCTGTTTTAATGTACGCTTCACATTAGCTTCAGACCCCGATCCGATCCAAGACTTCTGTATACCGAAACCTATGACATCTCTTCATCATGACCATCACTTCTCCACCAATCTCCCTTGCAAAAACTCCTCCGAAGTAACCACCGAAGATTTTGTATTTTCCGGTCTAAAAACCGCTGGGAACTTCACCGAGACGGGGTTTGCCACCGTCCCTGTAAGCCCGGCAAACTTCCCGGGACTTAACACATTAGGCATGTCGTTTGTCAGGGCTGATCTCAAACCCGGATCCATAAACCCGCCACATTACCATCCACGGGCCACAGAAGTAGCTCACTTGGTTAAAGGACGGGTTTACTCCGGTTTTGTGGACTCGAACAATAAGGTTTACGCCAAAGTGATGGAAGAAGGAGAAATGATGGTTTACCCAAAAGGGCTTGTACATTTTCAGATGAACGTCGGAGATGTTACGGCCACGATTCTCGCTGGACTAAATAGCCAAAGCCCTGGGATTCAGAAGATACCGTCGGTGGTTTTTGGGTCAGGGATCAATGAGGAGTTGCTTATGAAAGCTTTTGGGTTGAGTATTAAGCAGATTGGTACGTTGAAGAAAAGATTTGATCCTGTCATGTCTAATGAACATTGATGTTTTCTCTTAAGGAGATTATTATATGGAACTTGTTAAGTTATTTATCTTTAAGTGATCGTTCTTGATCACTTTGTTATTTATATTTTTGACCCCAAATACGGTCGTCTTTATGAATGTTGATAGTTTCTTTCTACATAAAATTGTAATTTGACAACTCCAATCCACAAAATATATCAAAACCAATGCCGGTTTCTTTTTTGTAAGGCTCTTAAGGTTACAACCTTCTCCAATATATTGTGATGCTAACTATATTACTATAATTTTCAACCTATTATGTGAGAAAAAGAGTAGAGGAATTGTCTTCACATTTCACACTCTTTTCGACTTTTGATCGGTAACCTCAGTCTCATATAGGTATAGACATTATCTAAGTTCCAACTGAATCTATAAATCTTGGCCTTTTCAGGCTGCAAGCATCTTAAACAAACCTTTTAAGAATTTTCAGCGTGGTGAACACCTTCAATAAGTAGAGAAGTAAAGGGGAAGTTCCTTTTACTTGGAAGCTACATTTCCAGCAATAGAAACCAGCAGCTCTGAGCATATTGAAACGCTGCGTTCCATTCTTTGGTTAACTCAATGGTTGAAACCCTCTTTTCCGGCTAGAGTTTTCTCTCACATAACTGACGGAATTATTAAAGCCGGTATTTATACTAATATCGAGCTTTACGGTATCGGTTTAGTTGTTAAAACCGTACCGGGAATTCCGGTTCAATTAGATTTTCTATAAACTCAACATCACATTCCCTCCACATTCACAAACCTTTTTTAATGGATCAGTCACGGCAAAGCACGACGGCGTCTCAGCCACCGGAAACACCGCCCCAGCCATCGGATTCGGCTTCGACACAGATTCAACAACCTCCTTCCACGAATCCGAGCTCCTCCTCCATTTCATCAATTCCTTCTTCCCCAACTCCACCACCACCGTCGCTCAATCCAAACCCTAATCCTCCTCAATACACGCGTCCGGTGACATCTCCGGCGACGCAACAGCAACAGCACATCTCCCAGCCTTTGGGTCGACCTCCTCCGCCGGCGTACTCGAGACCATGGCAACAACACTCCTCTTACACTCACTTCCCATCCGCTTCGTCGCCATTGTTATCTTCCTCATCAGCTCCGGCCTCTTCTTCTTCTTCTTCTTCTTCGTCTTTACCTATAACTGGGCAACAAAGAGGTGGCATGGCGATTGGCGTTCCAGCTTCCCCAATTCCGAGTCCTTCTCCTTCTCCTTCACCTTCCCAGCATTCGCCTTCTGCTTTTCCCGGCTCTTTTGGGCAGCAATACGGCGGATTAGGTCGTGGAACTGTCGGAATGTCAGAAGCTACGTCCAATACAAGTGTCCCACAGGTAAATTTTTCACTATATTTCAGAGAAATGTGTTTGTTATAGCTTATGTAGAATTCAGAAGATACAATAAAGTGTGTGTGTGTGTGTGGTCAGGTTAGGATGATGCAAGGAACTCAGGGAATTGGGATGATGGGGACACTTGGCTCAGGCTCACAAATGAGACCAAGTGGGATGGCTCAGCACCAACAGAGACCAACTCCATCGTCTCTAAGGCCAGCTTCCTCCCCGAACACCCAGTCTCCTGTTACCCAAGTATGTATTTTTGACGCTTCTTGCCATTGTGCTTCGAAAAATAGTAAGTCCAGCTTTGTGACTCATTGCTAACAGCAAAATTTGCCTTATACGAGGTGGAAATGATTAGCTTAAAACTTTGAAGTATTAACGATCTATTTTGACCACTTTCTTTAGTTTATTAATTACTCAAGTGTTCTGATGGCTGGATAGAGCTTTAGGTGAATGTTACTTGGTCATAGAGATACATCAGAGCTTTATATATGTAGTAACGTTGAGCCACCTAACCTTGGATATCCTTGTTTTGTAAGTTCAAATGGTTCATTGATCAGCATCAGTCTTTCGTTGCTATTTTGTAACTCTCTCCTCATTCTTATTTTGAGTTTGTTTGACAGAACTCTTTATGAACTTTGTAAGCACACTTTAATTCCTTATATTTTGCTTTTGGCAGAACTTTCAAGGACATAGCCTTATGAGACCTTCACCTATTGGTTCTCCTAGTGTTCAATCTACTGGTGCAGCACAGCAAAGCTTGCAAGCCATTAATCAACCGTGGTTATCATCTACTCCCCAAGGGAAGCCGCCTTTGCCACCCCCTACGTATAGACCACAAGTAAATTCTCCCTCCATGCAACAAAGACCTCATATTCCTCAACAACAACATCTTTCCACGTCAGCGGCAACTTCACAGCCTCAGCAACAACAACCTCAACAACAAAATCAGCCTCAAGAGCAGCTTCAACAACTTAGATCTCCGCAGCAGCCTTTACCTCACCCACATCAACCAACCCGGGTCCAAGGGTCTGTAAATCAGAAAGTTACTTCTCCGGTATTGCCAAGCCAGCCTCCTGTGGCTCAACCAGGAAACCAAGCTAAAATAGTTTCTGCAGAGAATGAGGCGTCTGATGATCGTATCCTGGGTAAACGAAGTATCCATGAGCTACTTCAGCAGGTATCCACTTACCTATCTATATTTTCTCAACTTCGGGTAATTCATTTTGCATGTTGACTATGGAATAGCTTAGTAGTTGCACCATCACACTTAATTCTCACTTAGTGTATGATTGATAACTTCCACTTGGATAGATCTCTTACGAAGAAAGGAGAATGTATTTGATAAGCATAAGATAGAAGAGGTCGTGATTGATTTGCCAAATTACCTCGTAGTGAAAACCAAAAATTATGTCATGGTGACTTTGAACAGATTTAGTAATAATATATATCTATAGTTATAGGAGTTACTTTTATGGTGTTTGCACTCAAGCTCTCTGCATGATATCAGTTGATTTCTTTCTCTGAATTCAAAAATGCATTGCCTATCCACAGATTGATCCGTCAGAGAAATTGGATCCTGAGGTTGAAGACATCCTTGCTGATATTGCCGAAGATTTTGTAGAGTCAGTAAGTAGCTCACACCACATTGTTTACACTTCTGTCCTCTGATGAGTTTTCTTTTCTAAGTCCTGCTCGTCGTGTTTCCTTTTATCCAGATCACAACTTTTGGCTGTTCTTTAGCCAAGCATAGAAAGTCAGATACTCTAGAGGCTAAGGACATCTTGCTCCATGTTGGTTCGTTCTGATTATTATTGTCTTCTCATTTCTTTCGTTTCCTTTCCAGTTACGACGATTAATTTCTTGTTGATACTTTTTCTCCTTAAATGTAGAAAGAAACTGGAATATCAGGCCTCCTGGTTTTAGCAGTGATGAGTTCAAGACGTTTCGAAAGCCAGTAAGAAGTAGAGTTTTGTTTTTTTTGTCGATTGGTCCAATTTTCAAGATAGTTCCTAACTTCTCTGGTTGTTTCCTTGGATAATGTTTTGCAGCTGACAGCAGATATTCACAAAGAGCGACTTGCCGCTGTAAGTTTATAGTATAAGCAACACTTGATTTTAAACACTTCAGCGGACAGTTTTAGATTATAGTACTAAGTAGAAGAGAAACTCATATATTGAAGATTTTTGTTGTTGGTTTTGAAGATAAAGAAGTCAGTCATAGCAACGGAAGCAGCAAACGCCAGGATTTCGTACGGGAGAGGCGGTCAGGCAAAGACACCTGCTAATCCCTTGGCTTCAACTTTCAATAACTGATGTATTAGGTTAACCAACCCTCGAATCGTGCTTGGTAGGAGATTTTCATTAAAAAGTACGAATGTTGTAACACCCATTTTGTACCGTATCTAGATGTCACAGTCCAAGATACAAGCATGGAGGCCAGTCTGGATCTTAATTTTAACCATTAGTTCAATGTTTTGCAAAGCACAAAAGTGTCTGAATTGAGAGATGAGACACATTTATTGTGGTTATGAAACGAGGATTAGCCGGTATTATCCATTAATGATTAAACAGATTCTTCTCATACAGTTGAATCTTCCAAAGCTTTGATCAATTTTACAGTTTTACTTTAAATGATGTGTGGACATTTGGTGGAGTCTACACAAAAACTCTTGGGTACAAATTTTACTTCATTATCCCTTTTAGCCTTCAACGATCTTCACTGGCGTCCTGCAATAAAACCAAAAAGAAAGCTTTCAGGGCATTATGATCAAGTTTACCGGGTTTTAGTTGATTGATCTCACATACCCGAAAGGACTCTGCTTGATTGATAACAGTTCAATGTCAAGCTGCAAAAGAGAAGTAACATAGATGAACACCACTTTAGGAGCCAACAAAAATCTATTAAACTTGGTTACCTCTATCGTTGCATTTGGAGGAATCTCTTGCACTCCTTTTTTCCCGTAAGCCAGCTCAGGAGGAACAATCACCAATCTCTGTATATAAAGTTCAAGAGTGTCCTCAGAACAAGACTTTGAGTGACCTGCTTTTGTGAAAGATTTGGTTTCAAGAACTACTAACCTGACCACCTACACGCATCCCTTCAACACCAAGATCAAGTCCTTTCAGAACATTGCCTCTCTCTGATTGTCCAACATCAAAGCCGTAAGGCTGCAAAAACTCTCTTTGTTATCAGTAAAGGATCCATGCATATTAAAATACAGTAATGGATTCTGTGAGATAGCTAGCCATATATACTGACCGTTCCACCTCCAACACCAAGTCCTTGCCGACTTGTCATGAACGTTATCCCTTTCCATTTTGCAACATAGTGAACCTGCAACACAACTTTTGGGTTAAGCATCAACGTTTTTTGTTAAAGCTGTTGCATTTACATTGTCCAAAGTTAATCAGGAAACGTATTCACAACCGTACTGCGACCCGAGATCCTTTCACAGCCTCTGCTCCATTGCCAACTTTTATATCATAGTACCTGCATTAAAATTAACAGAAACCAAACTTGTGGTTATAAAGACTTGATTTTTCCAATCCTTTTTGCGGTATGATGATGCATTGGGTTAAGAACTAAAGGCGGGAAGGCTATTTTCAACCTAACTAATGCATCATGATATGGGATTATAATGTAGTAAAGGGGAAATGTACGGACTTGAGACCATTGGGAAGAGTCGTGAAGTCGCTTTCCGGTAACTTGGAAGCACGTAGCTGCAGAGAATTGTATGTAAGAGATTGATTTCGAGTCAAGAACGCAATGTATAGTGTATATATATTATTGCTTACAGCTCTTCTGCTGGTGCTTACGGCCTCGGCTGAATCAGTTAACAACATCCCAGAACCTGTGTAATTTGTGATTCAGACAAAACAAGTACTTCTTAAGGATTCCACTGATTCAAAGCTATAGCTTATGTGGTAATGCGGAGAACTAAAAGAAAACGCATCTAACCGGAAGCGAGGAGACATCCAAGTAAAACCCTTCTCCCTTCATAGCTCACCAGCGCCGGAGAATCAACCGTCTCTGATCTGATGATCTTTTCACCGCCGGGAGAAGGCAACGAGCACCGGTAAGGTTTGGATTGCCTTTTTCCTGCAAATTACAAAACAATGTTTTGCTTACTTGGTTCAAAAACATACAAGTGCTTATACACGTAACTGAGAGAGAGAGAGAGAGAGATAACATAAAGTGTACTTGATGTAAAAGGAACGGAGGAAGATAAAGAGTGATGGAGAGGGTGAACAAGTTTCATCGTTAAGATCATTGTTGTTTCAACGTTTTTGTGTAAGTTCACTGATTCTTGTGTCTAAAAGACTAAAACAAAGAAACTGACTGATTCTTGCGGTGTGCCCTTAATTGTGTGTGTGACAGAGGAAAGGGATAAAACTGGAATTCTCATCCACTAGTTCTCTAGATTTTAGATTCTCTCAAGTCACACACCATTTGTTTACAACCAAACCTTTTAACAATATTTAATCAGTTTTGAAATTGTTTTTGTCTTTTCAATATTATAAATTTATGACATCCACCAATTGCGTCCGTAGTACCAGCAGAAGAGCTGTAAGCAATAATAGATATCTATATGCAAATACATTTGGATGATAGTGATTTTTTTTTTTTTTTGGTTTGTTGTAATTAATGTATCCGGTTAAATCCATATAACGACGAAAAAGTAGGTCTCGGTATAAAAACTGTATTCGAATATCCAACCCGCAATTCGATCCAAAAAATCGGGTTCGGGTTGGGTAAGGGTTTGTTTATAAAATCCTATTAGGTTCTATTCTATATGCAAATACATTTGGATGATAGTGTTTTTTTTTTTTTTGGTTTGTTGTAATTAATGTATCCGGTTAAATCCATATAACGACGAAAAAGTAGGTCTCGGTATAAAAACTGTATTCGAATATCCAACCCGCAATTCGATCCAAAAAATCGGGTTCGGGTTGAGTAAGGATTTGTTTATAAAATCCTATTAGGTTCTATTCTATATGCAAATACATTTGGATGATAGTGATTTTTTTTTTTTTGGTTTGTTGTAATTAATGTATCCGGTTAAATCCATATAACGACGAAAAAGTAGGTCTCGGTATAAAAACTGTATTCGAATATCCAACCCGCAATTCGATCCAAAAAATCGGGTTCGGGTTGGGTAAGGGTTTGTTTATAAAATCCTATTAGGTTCTATTCTATATGCAAATACATTTGGATGATAGTGTTTTTTTTTTTTTTGGTTTGTTGTAATTAATGTATCCGGTTAAATCCATATAACGACGAAAAAGTAGGTCTCGGTATAAAAACTGTATTCGAATATCCAACCCGCAATTCGATCCAAAAAATCGGGTTCGGGTTGGGTAAGGGTTTGTTTATAAAATCCTATTAGGTTCTATTCTATATGCAAATACATTTGGATGATAGTTTTTTTTTTTTTTTTGGTTTGTTGTAATTAATGTATCCGGTTAAATCCATATAACGACGAAAAAGTAGGTCTCGGTATAAAAACTGTATTCGAATATCCAACCCGCAATTCGATCCAAAAAATCGGGTTCGGGTTGGGTAAGGGTTTGTTTATAAAATCCTATTAGGTTCTATTTTCCAATATCCGTGGGTTCGGGTTAGGATTAGGTAATACTCGGAACCCGTTTTGGTATCCATCAAATATGAACATATAAACATATTTATAATATTTCGCATTAATATAATGCGATTACCTAAAATTATGATTATAATTTTGAATATTTCATTTAGTTTTATACCTAAATATCAAAAATAATCAAAATCTATACTAAGAAAAAGTATGAGCTATAAGCTCCTAAGGCCGTCCATATAGGATTTTAAACAACCAATAGAAATTTGACATATCACTTATTAACATTTTATACAATTTCCAGAATTTTCTATATTAAGAATTATTTTAAACAATCTATCATGATTTGACATGTCATTCATTAACATTTTTAAAATTTATAGAATTTTTTAGAAAAAGAAAAATTTTAAATTTATGGAAATCAAAGAACTAAGCACAATATCCCACATCGGCTAGAATTTTTTTAGACAATGGTTCAAAACCAGTATAAATAAGATTAATATGCTTCTAACAACGAATGAGCAGGAAAACTTGATTTATCAGGCGTCCAAGTTTAAAAGTTTTATTTGGTTTGATCTGGTTTTTTATTTGATCAAATTAAACCTTTAAACAGTTTAAAAAAATATTATAATATTTAAAAAATTTAAAAGTTTAAATATTGAAACTTTTAAAGGTTCTTAGCTTTTAAAAAGTTTTTAAATATTATAAGTTTTAAATTTTAAAAGTTTAAAATATTATAAACATTGAAAATTTTTAAAAGGTTCAAATTTTATATATCGAAACCTTTTAAAAATTTAAAATATTATAAATATTGATGCAAAACATAAATTATCTTATTTATCTACATTTGTGTTTTTTATTTCTTATGAGCTGTAAAACATATTTTTGTGTATGATTTTATAGATGAGTTGATATTCTTTCATTAATTTTTTATTTTTGGGTCTAAGGGAAAAAGATTGACACTGCAAGACCTTAATTTGATGTTTGAGTCAAATTTTAAGGTTTAAAGAAGAAAGATGAACGACAAACACACATGTTTTATTAGCTATACATAGGCATGACCAGGGTTACGGTTGTCACGGTTAAGGTTTATTAACCATCGGTTATGGTTAGAAATTTTTGTAACCTTAACCAGAACCGTTTAACAAACGGTTAAACGGTTACGTTTAAATACGGTTACGGTTCAAGCGGTTACTGTTATATACGGTTACGGTTATTTGATAATATGATACGGTTGATATTATTTGATGATATAATATAATTGATATTATTTATTTATAATTAATATGTTCTTATAGTGTACTCATATTTCTATATATCATATGATTCATATTAAATAAATAATTATTAGTATATTTTATTATGTTTTTAAAATATTATAAACGAAGTAAGGATTTTGGTTTGAGAAGTTTATAAACGCGTGGATCTAATACCAAATAAGTATATGGATAAAATTGTCAATAATTGGGTACATGTGTTGACTATGCTGGTAATCATGAATTTCACAAATTTTATGAGAAAAGAAATAATTTTGTTCTTGGAGTTTGATGGGTTAACAAGTTGTGTGGTAGTCTAAAAAAAGGTTTTTCAGTGGAAGAATGTGAAGAAGTTGACGAGGAAGAAGAAGAAAAAGAGTATAACGAATAACCAAACGGTAAAAGTTACGATGACAATTAACACAAATTTAACAATGATAATGACAAGAAAGAATATGAAGAACAAAAAAACATTGAATAAAAAACACGAAAACATAGGTGGTAGCGATCAATTAAATATGAAAACGAGTTAAATTCATGATTATAAAATTGTTTCGTTTTTCTGGTAGTCAAAGAAAATGGTTTAGGATATGTGAGGTCATCAGTTTGATTTGGCTCGCCTGGACGTCAAGTTAAATTTATATTTTTTTTATCAGATTTAATTTTATAACACAAATGATTTTTATATTTTAAAAAATTGTGTATCTGAAATTTTTTTTTTCTTAGTTCTAATTTTAATTTTTTATTAGATAGTATTTTATTACCGTAATCAATCATATATAACTTTTATCAAAATGTATCACTACGCATGGGTTCAAAACCTAGTATCTAAAATAATTTGTCACATAAATCAAAATTTTGCTAATTTTTTTAAATTTAATTAATTTTAAATATTCTTTTTTGGGTACCCAGTAGTTTGGGTGCTAATCGGGTTCTAAAATTTGTAATCAGAACCGATCCAAACCTGATAGTACCCAAACCAAACCGAACCCATATCTAAAAATATTCTAATAAATTCTATTATTCTAAACCCGTTTATCCGAAGCCGATTGGGTAATACCCGAACCCAAATGTCCAGCCGGAAAAAGTCAGGCTTACTGTTTGGTGAGAACCGGTTACAAGGTTTAAAAACCAAACCGGTCACGGGTAGTTTTGTTGTTGTTCTTATAAGAGCCGCCACTTAGCTCGCTCTCTCTCTGTATCTTTTTCTCTCTTTCTATAAACCCAGAGCCGCCATGGATTCCGTCCGGCTTCCAACGGCTCCATCCTCTCTCCGTAGCCACATTCCCCTGCCTTCAAAACCTGTGATCGGAGTCACTCACTTCTCTCGATCTCGTATCACAGTCGCAGTTTTGTCCCGAGACGACACATCTATGGCTCCACCGCCTCCGATGGCTCCTCTGCCACGTCTCAAGGTCTCTCCGAACTCGTTGCAGTACCCTGCCGGTTACCTCGGTGCTGTACCAGAACGTACCAACGATTCCGAGGACGGAAGCATCGCGGAAGCTATGGAGTATTTGACGAATATACTGTCTACTAAGGTTTACGACGTCGCCATTGAGTCACCACTCCAATTGGCTAAGAAGCTTTCTAAGAGATTAGGTGTTAAAATGCTTCTTAAAAGAGAAGACTTGCAACCTGTAAGTTAATAAAGCTTCTCCCTTTTTAAAGTCTCGAGATTTACATACATTTGGTTGATTTTGGCTGAATCATGTATGGGGAATAGAGGTTACATTTGAGATTTATGTCTAGGGACTGAGTGGTATCTGTATATGTGTTTTAGGTTTTCTCGTTTAAGCTTCGTGGAGCTTACAATATGATGGTGAAACTACCAGCAGATCAGTTGGCAAAAGGAGTTATCTGCTCCTCAGCTGGAAACCATGCTCAAGGAGTTGCTTTATCTGCTAGGAAACTCGGCTGCTCTGCTGTGATTTATATGCCTGAAACAACCCCAGAGATCAAGGTAATTTTTCAATTTTTAAAGCTTTCTTTGATGTCTTGGATCATCTCTGAAGTTTAGTATCTGATGGTCTTCTGGGATTGATCACAGTGGAAATCTGTTGAGGAGTTGGGTGCAACGGTTGTTCGTAAGGGTGATACGTATGATGATGCACAAGCACATGCTAAGGAACGAGCTTTAGCAGAGGGTTTAACGTTTATACCTCCTTTTGATCACCCTGATGTTATTGCTGGACAAGGGACTATTGGGATGGAGATCACTCGTCAGGCTAAGGGTCCATTGCATGCTATTTTTGTGCCAGTTGGTGGTGGTGGTTTAATAGCTGGTATTGCTGCCTATGTCAAGAGGGTTGCTCCCGAGGTACTCTTTCTACAGTGTCACCATTGTTCTGTTCTTGTTACTAACAGCTAGCTGAGACAAAATCTGACAGTTTCATTGAGAATTGAGTTCCTTTTGTTTTCTAGATTTGTAGCTTCTGTTTCTTATTGTGACTTCTTTGGGTTGTGCAGGTGAAGATCATTGGTGTAGAACCAGCTGATGCAAATGCAATGGCGTTGTCGCTGCATCACGGTGAGAGGGTGATATTGGACAAGGTTGGGGGTTTTGCAGATGGTGTAGCAGTTAAAGAAGTTGGTGAAGAAACTTTTCGTATAAGCAGAAATCTAATGGATGGCGTTGTTCTTGTCACTCGTGATGCTATTTGTGCATCAATAAAGGTACGGTACTGTCCTTGATTCGTTATCTCTTGTGGTATGGTGTTTTGCAATGTAGATAATCTTATACTTGTTTCTACAGGATATGTTTGAGGAGAAACGGAACATATTGGAACCAGCAGGTGCTCTCGCGATCGCTGGAGCTGAGGCATACTGTAAATATTATGGCCTAAAGGACGTGAATGTCGTAGCCATAACCAGTGGTGCAAACATGAACTTTGACAAGCTAAGGATGGTGACAGAACTCGCCAATGTCGGTAGGCAACAGGAGGCTGTTCTTGCTACTCTCATGCCGGAAAAACCTGGAAGCTTTAAGCAATTCTGTGAACTGGTGTGTGTTTTGTATTATAGCATATAGAAGTTAATCCCAGTACAGAGGGCATCTAATACAAAACATTGATGGGTGCAGGTTGGACCAGTGAACATAACCGAGTTCAAATATAGATGTAGCACAGAAAAGGAGGCTGTTGTATTATACAGGTAAGTGTGGAATTAACTTTTCTTCCGAGTAGTTTATTTGTCCTCAAATCCGCACAATTTTTGTGTACTGTTTGTCTAGTGTTGGAGTTCACACAGCCGATGAGCTCAAAGCACTACAGAATAGAATGGAATGCTCTCAACTTAAAACTGTCAATCTCACAACCAGTGACTTAGTGAAAGATCACCTGCGTTACTTGGTGCGTCCTTGATCGATTTCTCTCTGTGCTTAATTCTCCTTTATGATTACCACATTTCCGATTCATTTCCATTGATTGATATGTGAATCACACTTTATACATATCAAGATGGGTGGAAGATCAAGTGTTGAAGACGAGGTTCTATGCCGGTTCACCTTTCCCGAGAGACCTGGTGCTCTAATGAACTTCTTGGACTCTTTGAGTCCACGGTGGAACATCAGCCTTTTCCATTACCGTGGACAGGTTTGTTTCACAATTCACCATTTCATCNGATAATCTTATACTTGTTTCTACAGGATATGTTTGAGGAGAAACGGAACATATTGGAACCAGCAGGTGCTCTCGCGATCGCTGGAGCTGAGGCATACTGTAAATATTATGGCCTAAAGGACGTGAATGTCGTAGCCATAACCAGTGGTGCAAACATGAACTTTGACAAGCTAAGGATGGTGACAGAACTCGCCAATGTCGGTAGGCAACAGGAGGCTGTTCTTGCTACTCTCATGCCGGAAAAACCTGGAAGCTTTAAGCAATTCTGTGAACTGGTGTGTGTTTTGTATTATAGCATATAGAAGTTAATCCCAGTACAGAGGGCATCTAATACAAAACATTGATGGGTGCAGGTTGGACCAGTGAACATAACCGAGTTCAAATATCGATGTAGCACAGAAAAGGAGGCTGTTGTATTATACAGGTAAGTGTGGAATTAACTTTTCTTTCCGAGTAGTTTATTTATCCTCAAATCCGCACAATTTTGTGTACTGTTTGTCTAGTGTTGGAGTTCACACAGCCGATGAGCTCAAAGCACTACAGAATAGAATGGAATGCTCTCAACTTAAAACTGTCAATCTCACAACCAGTGACTTAGTGAAAGATCACCTGCGTTACTTGGTGCGTCCTTGATCGATTTCTCTCTGTGCTTAATTCTCCTTTATGATTACCACATTTCCGATTCATTTCCATTGGTTGATATGTGAATCACACTTTATACATATCAAGATGGGTGGAAGATCAAGTGTTGAAGATGAGGTCCTATGCCGGTTCACCTTTCCCGAGAGACCTGGTGCTCTAATGAACTTCTTGGACTCTTTGAGTCCACGGTGGAACATCAGCCTTTTCCATTACCGTGGACAGGTTTGTTTCACAATTCACCATTTCATCATAAAAAATGTTCTAATGGATCTTTGAGTCTGGTGCTTACTTTACAATCTTTATTTGTTTTTAAAAAAGGGTGAGACGGGCGCGAATGTGCTGGTGGGGATCCAAGTGCCCGAGCAAGAAATGGAGGAATTTAAAGACCGAGCGAACGCTCTCGGATATGACTACTTCTTGGTAAGTGATGACGACTACTTTCAGCTTCTGATGCACTGAGTTGGAAGCTGTGATGGATAATCTAAATCCCAGGAAGAAGAAGAAGAACACATCAGAGTCTTCCTCCTGATTAGGTTGTTCTTGAGCTACTTTTGTCTGTTTTTACTCGGGTCTGTCCGTTTAGTACGGGCCTCTGTCACCGTAGTAGTTGAGTGAGTAACCTTTATTTATTTGCTACCTATGTATAACTCTGTAGACCGTGGGATACCTTTGAGTTTCACCAAGTAATTTGAGGCTAGCCTCCCAATAAAAAGTAGTTTTCTAGTGTTTTGAATATGTTATGCAGATTTTGAAAAGACACTACACTACTTTCTGGTAGAGAATAAGACAAAAGAGAACGATGACGTGTTAAAAGCAGAGGTAAAACGTAACTTTGCATCAAAAAGTATAACTAAGAAAAAATGCGCTTGAGCTCTTCTTATAAACACTAAATAAATTTGACTTCTTCACGTTTTTCGGATGTATATGAAACCAGACATGATTGGTAGTGTTGTTCATCTGTCTAGTTGTAGTCATCTGACTCTTATGATTTTTAAAAAAACTTGGTGATTGTTTTTTTTAATGAGGCAAAGACTAACAAGGGTTTGCCTCTATCTATCTTTTTAGGCTCAGTTTTACAGCCTAATCTTGTTTAAGTACCAAATCCATCTTTTTTTGTTGTCACCGGGAAAAAATGTCACAATCATTAGTTTATTAAGCGGTTAACCACATACTTTGTATTTCGTTAAAAAAAAACCCCCCTAAATTTATTATATCTATTTTTATTTAAACCACTTTTCAATAATTATAGATATTTGTATTTTCTATGCAGATTTGTATGATTGTTGAAAAGAGGTTTAAATTAAGAGTGTTTTTTGAATATGGTTTTACTGAAAACATTAAGAAAAATAAAAATATAGAGATATTTGTATGATTATTGAAAGAGGTTTAAATAAAGAGTGTCTTTTTAATATATTCAGATATTTAATTAAAAACGATGAATCATTAAGAAAAAAAAAATCTAATGAAAATGTAGGTTGGATTGAATTTAATGTCAGAAAGAAAAGTAAAACAGTGGCCAAAAGAAACAAAAGGCAGCTCCATTGTTTTGTCCAAAACCAGCCCCCTTGGTTTAGTTTAGGCCTTCGTTTGTAATCCCAAAAAGGAAACAATTTTTTTTTTTTTTAAAAACCACAAAAACCATGGGCAGTTTTCAGATCATCTCTTTCCCCTAAAACCATCTGCTCTCCTTTTCCCCTGTATGTACAGTATATACTCTCTCTCTCTCTCTCTCTCTCTCTCTCTCTCTCTCTCTCTCTCTCTCTCTCNCTCTCTCTCTCTCCTCCTTTTTGACTCCCAAATCCTAAAACCGCTTCACAAAAATCTACTTCTTCAACACAACTAAAACAACTATCATAATTCATAAGTAAGAAGAAGTCGAAGTTACTAATTACTACAAATTCTTGTCGGAATTCTCTTACTTGGTCGGGAATTCGAATTCTTTCGCATCTTTTTTTGTTGGGGTTTATGAGAATTCTCGAATTCTGGGTTTGATTCTCTTATCTTATCTACAATTTGTTGCAAAATTTTCAATTTTTTTTGTCCAATTTAGGGTTTCAGAGTTCGATGGAATCGAATGTGATGTTTTCTGGGTTTAGCCCAAGAATGCTAAGCTTAGAAATGCCGCAGAATCCACAAAATCCAAAAACAGTTCATCAATTCCAGCATCCTCATCCTTACACAAACTCCAACGATCAGCAAACTCAGCCACCGATTAAACAACCCTTATACCCATCATACGCCTCTGCAGCTCCTTCTAAACTCAAACAATTGTCACCCATCAGCGGCGGTTGCAACGGAGACGACGAAGATCGCGGTTCAGGTTCCGGGTCGGGTTGTAACCCGGAAGACAGCGCGGGAACCGACGGGAAGAGGAAACTGTCACAGTGGCATCGGATGAAATGGACGGACACGATGGTTCGGCTTCTAATCATGGCAGTGTTCTACATCGGCGACGAAGCTGGTTTAAACGATCCAATCGATGTCAAGAAAAAGGGCGGCGGCGGCGGTGGGGGAGGGGGGATGTTGCAGAAGAAAGGGAAGTGGAAGTCGGTGTCTAGAGCTATGGTGGAGAAAGGTTTCTCTGTTTCACCGCAACAGTGTGAAGACAAGTTCAATGACTTGAACAAAAGGTACAAGAGAGTTAACGACATCCTCGGTAAAGGCATAGCTTGTCGTGTCGTTGAGAATCAAGGGTTGTTAGAGAGTATGGATCATCTCACTCCCAAGTTGAAAGATGAAGTCAAGAAGCTGCTTAACTCTAAGCATCTCTTCTTTAGAGAGATGTGTGCTTACCACAACAGTTGTGGTCATCTCGGTGGTCACGACCAGCAGCCACCGCCGCAACAGAATCCGGTTTCGGTTCAGCAGAACTGTTTTCACGCGGCGGAAGCGGGGAAAATGGCGAGAATTGCGGAGCGTGGGGAGGTGGAGGTAGAGTCGGATATGGCGGAGGATTCGGAGTCGGAGTCGGAGATGGAGGAATCAGAGGAGGAGGAAGAAGAAGAGACGACGAAGAAGAAGCGGAGGAAGGTACTGACGATGGCGGTGAAGCGGTTGAGGGAAGAAGCGGCGCGTGTAATGGAAGATGTTGGGAAGAGCGTGTGGGAGAAGAAAGAGTGGATGAGGAGAAAGATGTTGGAGGTAGAGGAGAAGAAGATTGGGTATGAGTGGGAAGGGGTTGAGATGGAGAAGCAGAGAGTGAAGTGGTTGAGATATAGGAGCAAGAAAGAGAGAGAGATGGAGAAAGCTAAGCTTGATAATCAGAGACGGAGGCTTGAGACGGAGAGGATGGTTTTGATGTTACGGCGGAGTGAGATTGAGTTGAATGAGTTACAACAGTCTTCGGGTAAACGGGTTGACCCGAGTTCCGCCGCCACCAGATGATGTTGATTAATGATGTGTTTATTTTATTATGGTCTTAGGTTTTTCTTTTTAGTGTTTTTGGATTTAGATTTTGTAACTTTGTAGTTTTTTCCTAGTGTGGAGGATGTTTAGGATTCAGGCACTATTAATCAGCATATTAAAATCAGTTCATTTGGTAAAGTGGAAGGAAACATACTTTGTAGGCAAAAAAGAAGTCTTTTAAATCAGCAAATTGGTTAGCACAACATGTGTAGATTCCATTAGAAACTGTGGAGTATGCGGATATAGACATGTACGTTAAATTTGGTAAGCAACACATACAAACGGAAAGAAAAAAAAAAAAAAAAAAAAAA
>NC_025703.1:4178139-4190317 GCF_000633955.1 Camelina sativa | reverse complement strand
AACCCACAATCCCTTGATTAGAAGTCAAATGCCTTATCCATTAGGCCACGGGCGCATTTTGTTTGCAATCGTCGAGACCTGATTTTTTTCACCGACAGTAAGATTCAATGAGCAATTCAAGATTTAATGAACCTACATGTTTTTCATATTGGAGGAGCATCATCTAATATCAACAAATAGCGTGAAACCAAACGTGATTTGAAATTGCTTTGAAAGTCCTAACAGTTTTCATCTAATGAAATTTGTATTTTTTGTCCGAATATGAATATGTGTTACCAAAGTTGAGTTAAATCACAAACACTCCCGTTATTAAATTAGTGTCGTGAATTATAGTGTACAGTTTTGATTTGTCCCTGAACAAATGATGGCAAAGTGATCGGACGGGACGAGTATACACAGTGGGCACGATGATGACTCATGATATTAGTATGATTACTTGTTGTAAGACATAAGAATCGTTCACCATTTCAAGCAATCATACTACTATATCTAAAATTGAGAGGTAGACATTGGACTAAACCAATTTCTTTTCAGATGTAAATGTCAACACTTTTTTTCCAATGTTTTAAATTGAAAGTACTAATGACTGTAACGGAAGCTGATACTCGGCACATAGATAATGTCATAATGGTTACGACTTACGACATGTAATGCTTCTCATGTGCTGTTTCCATTGGTTAGGATTTGGATACTTGAGTTTACGGTTACAATTTACGACTTGGTGGGTTTTTTAATTTTGGTTTTGTGAAACTTGAGATAAAATCACACGCAATTTGGTTTTGTTCGTATTTTTTCAGAACATTTCTTTTTCTTTTTGCATGAACATGTATTTTTTACAAAACAACACTCTTAATTATGATATTGTTCAATGAACACAAAGTAGATCATGTAAAGAAACTTTATATCTAGAAAATAATTCAATAGAGGAGCATATAATATCATCATAACACGAATGAGATGTCATACTATTCAAGAAAGTTGAATTAAATGGCATATGGGTTTAATTTAACCAAACCGAATCATGTTTGGTTCGGTTTTGTTTGGCTGATTAAGCATTTTTTTATTTTTTATTCCCAACCAACCCTTACCACTGCCTAACGGAGCCGTTTTGTGACGGCCCATCCCCTTTTGCGCTAGTTCACGTCTTGACGCCTTCTTCTTCCGTTTCTTCGTCCTCTCGCCGCTAATTAACGCCGTCTCTGGTGCTACCGCCGCCGTGTAACCCTAACGGTATCTTTAATGGCGTCGTGTGATGACGATTTCTCTCTACTTGGAGACGATCAATCAAACCCTAACCAACATCAACATCACCACCATCACCAAGTTCTTCATCACACACCGTACGCTACTAGGCGATTCACCCCGAAGCCATCGAACCAGATCCATTTGTCGCATCACCACCAGAGGAACGGCGACGAGGACGACGAGAACGATGTCGTTGTAGAGGCTTCCTCCGCTTTTCACGGTGTCAATCCTTTCGTGGCGGACGAAAATTCGAATCCGTATGATGATAATAACGCAGCTGTCGACGAAGACGAGGATCTCGATGCGGACAGATCCAGAGTCGGAGGTGNTCCAGAATCGGAGGTGCTCGTCTAGAGAAGAGGCAGAGTCAGGAGGAGCTTAGTGACGGAGGAACAACGAATGGTGGTGAGACCACTCCCCATGGTAGCTTTAAGCGGCCGAGGACATCGTCTTCCTCTGCTGGTGAGTACAGGAAGGATAGGGAAGAGTGGAGTGATGCGGCGATCGCGTGTTTGTTAGATGCGTATTCCGATAAGTTCACACAGCTTAACCGAGGGAATCTGCGGGGGAGGGATTGGGAAGATGTAGCTTCATCGGTGAGTGAGAGGTGTGACAAGCTGAGTAAAAGTGTAGAGCAGTGTAAAAACAAGATCGATAATCTCAAGAAGAGGTATAAGCTAGAAAGGCATAGGATGAGTGGTGGAACATCATCTAGCAACTGGCCCTGGTTCAAGAAGATGGAAGATATTGTGGGCAATTCATTGGCGACGAAAGGTGCGTCGGATGAAGATAGAAGCGGCAGCTCAATGGGGAATCCTGTGAAGCCAGCTAGGAGGTAATGCAGAAACGATCACTAGCATCCCTGTTGTATTGTGTTCTTGCCCTCTTGTGAATTTGAAAGTTTTTGGTTTTGTATTCTTGTTTCAGGTATCCCTTGGTAACGTATAACCCTCCAGTTCAGATAAATAACGTCAAACCCAAGGCTAATTCACACCCTAGATGGCGAAGAGTGGTTCTGAAAATCAGTGGGGCAGCTCTTGCTTGCACGGGTCCTAATAACATAGATCCAAAGGTTTCTTCCAGACTCCATTATCTTTTTCGTTCAAATATTTTCATTATTTGGTTCAGCATTAAATTCTCTTCTTGGTTATTTAGGTAATCAATCTGATTGCCAGGGAAGTTGCAATGGCTTGTCGTCTTGGTGTAGAGGTAATACTCAGTTCGAGACTGTTAGTGATTTTATCCTTTCGTTGGACAAATGGTATTTATAGTTTGTTTCTTTCAGGTAGCGATAGTTGTTGGGAGTCGGAACTTTTTTTGTGGCAGCACATGGATAACTGCTACTGGTCTGGATAGAACCACTGCATATCATATCAGGTTGGTCAAAATATTTCAGTAGCTTTTGCCTGCAGAATGTATTGTGCTTTGTCGAAATTATGATTGCTGTAGTATGATAATTGAACTGGCTACTACAAATACTGTATGAGAATTTTATCTGCTATTTTGGTGGGTTATGTTTTCATATAGATTCATTGTGGTCTGAAATTCTCACAGATCTGTTGTTTTTTTCATCATACAAATGATCTTACATATCATCATTGCCAAAACATCCATGCACTTCGCAGCTAATTTATATCGTCTTACTATATTTGTCGACATCTTAGAGATGGTTGTTCAGATCAACAAATCAATTTTCTATTTTTTTATGGAGATAGGCTGTTCAGATCAACAAATTTGTATTGTCTTAGTAATATATCAACGAATTTGTCATGGGTTGTTCAGATAAACAAAAGTATGTTCTGTTTTGGTGGATATAGGTTGTTCTGCTCACCAAATCTTTGTTGTGTAACAGTATGATGGCTTCTGTGATGAATTCTGCTTTGCTTCAATCATCTCTAGAGAAAATAGGGGTTCAGGCACGATTACAAACTGCAATATCGGTTCAAGGTGTCGGGGAGCCTTACAATCGTCAACGAGCGACCAGACATCTAGATAAGGGAAGAGTGGTAATATTTGGTGGCATAGGTGCAACGCTTGGAAATCCACTTTTATCCTCTGATGCATCTGCCGCCCTTCGAGCTATAGACAGTACAAATTTTTACTCCCTTTTAGTGTTCCTTACTGCACCAACTTAAATCTCGATCAGTAACTGGTTTGAAGTCCTAACCTAAGTCTCTCCTACACATTATCAGTTAATGCGGAGGCAGTGGTGAAAGGAACAAACGTTGATGGTGTGTATGACTGCCATTCACAAGATAGTAATGTGACATTCGAGCATATAACATTTCAAGATTTGGCTTCTAGAGGTCTTACATCAATGGATACAATGGCCCTTAACTTCTGTGAAGAGAACAGCCTTCCAGGTCGGGGTCTCTCTCTCTCTCTCTCTCTCTCTCTCTCTCTCCCTCTCTTATATCAGACACTGGGATAAATAGTTAAACCTGGTGATTTGCAGATTATAGAATTTGTCTTTGGAATTCATCGGTAAACATGTAGATATTCCTTAGGTTTGTTCTCACCTCATCCATTGTAGGCCATTCGGTGCTAGACGGTTTACTCTAGATGGGACCTCTAGAAGCCTGATTTCACTATAATAAAATGAATACATAGCCAGTGATGATTGCTTAGCACTGGGATGATAGAATAAAATATTGAGAATGTAAAGAACTGATCCTTCTTGTCTGGGTGTATATATAAATACAGTGGTGGTATTCAACTTTCTGGAAGCTGGGAACATCACAAAGGCGTTATGCGGAGAACAAGTGGGTACTTTGATCGATAGAAACGGGAGGGGAGTGAGTTAGTAGTAGTACGTATACGTGTCTTCTTCATTCGTATGGCTTCTGTAACTTTATAAACTCGTTTTTAAGTAATTATATTTTCATAGATGAGTTGACAAACCAAAGGAGAGTCTCTTAGCTCTTCTTCACTTGGAGTTGCTCTCCTTTCACTAAGTTTTTTTTTTTCTTTTAATCAATTTTTTTTTTCTTAGCAGCATCTGAGTTGAGTTAACTCTGCAGTTGTATATTCCTCACGTTGTAATATTAATGTATCTTGATGTCGTATCTATGTAATCTGATCATGATGTGAACAAAAAAAAAGCACATGTATGGGGTCGTCGAACGGATAATTACGACATTGTATTAGATAATTAAAGCAAAAATAGAAAGAAAATATAGTAAAAAAAGAGACGTTTCCGTAAGCTACGAGAAAGACAACGTATTCGCTAGAACGTTCGTCAGATATATATGTCTCCTCCCTTCTTATCCACTCTTCACTCTCTCTATATTTATATATAAACAAAACACTCTTCAGTTCTCTTGAAATAGCAAAGTATTGTGATCATCATACTTGAATCTTTTTGAGATGCAGGCTGTATCGGTTGACGAAACCAAAAACACGGTGGTGCTACGAGCGCAGCACCAGAACGAGGAAGGTCGGAAAGCTGTTGACAAGTTCGAATTGAAGACTCGTAATCCGGAGACGATCAAGAGCGTCGAGCGTAAGCTGATGGAGAAAGGCGTACAGCGGATGGATCGTCATCCTTCCGACGGGATTCCGCTCAGGCGACCGCCGTCGAAGTCAGGTCACGGTGGGAAGTACACGTGGGAGGGACCGGATCGGATGGAGGATTACGAGATGCAGCCAGATCCGGCGGCGATGGATGAAGGGGATCCTAACTACGATGAGGAACAGGTTAAGAAGAATCTCGATGATGACGTGGCGGTGGATCTTGTCAAAGGAGAGGTTGAGGTGGCCAAGAAAGCCCCTGCTGGTGTGGCTAGAGTTGAGGTTGATCCTCGCTTAGTCAGTCCTTGAGTGTGTTTTCTCTTAGAGGTCGTTGGAAGAAGGAAGGAAAATGTTGGGGCCAATGTGAGAAAGAGAGAAAGATGTTGGGGGGATGTGGAATTTTAAGTTTCTTGTTGTGATGACTTGTAATGTTTCGGTGCTGGAACTTATCTCTGTAAAAAACAATAATTGATCTGTTTGCATTGAAAATTCAACACTCAGTGGCTTTTTTTCTTTCTTTTCACTATTTAGTGCTTTGAACAGTTTTGTTGCCATTATCCACAACAACATTGAAGTTAGGTCTGTTCTGCATATTATGTGTGTATAATATGAATAAACACGCCAAGTGTCATCTCTAGTTCAGTCACATGTACATATTTAATGTGCGGGCAAGTCCCCAAGCATACGCATAGACTCAACACTATATAGACAAACTATATTAAACTCACACGACAACGATAGAGGGAAACAAAAAATCTTGGAGAAAAAAAAATGCAGGCTGTGGGGTTCGAACCCACGCGCACTTATGTGCAGAAGAACTTAAGTCTTCCCCCTTAACCTCTCGGGCAAACCTGCGCTGATGCTTAATCTTTCATATTGTTTACTGATATTTACAATTGTTTAATCGTATTGTACGAGGAAATCGGCCCAACGCAAAACTTTAACACCGAAACATATATAGGCCCAGTTACAAATGGATTCATATTGCAAGACACACATATGGATTCATATAATCTCCTAAATCCTAATCTGTTTGCATTAATCTGAAAAATAAACATCAGTTTAGATATAACCAAACAGCTCCACTGTGTTTAGAGCTTAGTGTGTTGTTTGTTTTTCGTCCTTGATTTCAGTGTCACCTTCTACTTTGGAAAATGTTAATGGATTTTTAGGCCCAAATCGATCAACCACACACACATTTATGCAAAAGATGTATTGACTGCGTTGAAACGGTTTCTAAACGGAATCGTAGACACGTGATTTTTATTGTTTACGGTTTGGTCATGCGGTTCTCCTCCTCCCTTCTTCTTATTCCACTTGCGCAGACCAATCAATGGCACTCTCTCTTCTTTTTGTTTTGGCAGTTTGTGCTACTCCGACAACAGAATGAAGCATTTAATCTCTCAAATGACCATTATACCCCTTTCTCTTTGTAGCCTTTTGTTTTTATCTTTTTGGTATTTTGTGTTTTTTTAATTTCGTGTGGAAAATGATCTCTTTCGTATTTGTGGATTACATTACTATTTTCTCCTACATGTACTTTTTAGCTATGCTTTTCTATTTCTGGTACATTGCATTGTTTCTAAAAAAAATAAAGATGAGATTAAACCACATTAATGTAAAAAAATAGTTATGGGAGAGAGATTATAATAAGATTCTCTTACTCAAGTGAAAAAAAAAAAAACAAGTGGGCCACTATGAAAAGCTAAGGTCAGACTTAGGAATTCAATTCATCAAAATCAAAATATAATTTAAGAGGTCAATTGTGTAATTAATTTTTTTTATAGGGGTCAATTCTGCTATTTTATCAGGGTCAATTTGATTTTTTTCCTAAAAATTCAACTAAATTTAAAATTTCACCAGGGTCAATTGACCCACATGCTTCTACCCTAGCTCCGCCCATGCGTACTCATATACAGCTTTTTAATATGTACTGTGTAACTCAATTTTGATCGTGCAGTAATTTTGTAACAAGAGTTTATTTATCAGTTTTATAAAAAATATGTTGTAAACTACAGAAACTCGAAGGAGATTTTCTCTTCTTCTTATTATTATTAATCCAGTCGAGAGTTACATATATATAGTGAAAGGCAAAGCCCAAATACATTAGGACTAGTAAACCGACATAGATTAAGGAGGTGACCGATGGGCCTTATGGGCCGTGTATGGACCGGTTATGGAAATCCACTCATCCGTGTTTTACAACACTCCCCCTTGGATGACATAACGGTGCAAATGCTAAGTAGGATCTCTGTAATGCGCTTGGGGGTGCTGCCTCATTAAAACCTTACCAGGAAAACCCATTGGGACAAAACCATGGTGAAGGAAAAAGAGTACAACACGCATTACTCCCCCTGTTCCAAGCATCCCTAGAAGTCCTTAAGTCTCCGCATTCCAATCTGGTGCATGAGCTTCTTGAATGTTGACGTCGGTAAAGATTTGGTGAAGAGATCGGTTGAATTGTCGCAAGAAGGAACTTGTACCACCTGAACTTCTCCGGCCTTTTGTAGTTCATGTGTGAAGAAGAACTTTGGTAAAATATGCTTCGTCCGATCTCCCTTGATATATCCTTCCTTGAGTTGTGCGATGCAGGCTGTATTGTCTTCATAGGTAACCGTTGGTTCCTTATCGTCGGCCATGCCACAATATGTCCTGATATGTTGAGTCATCGATCTCAACCATACACACTCACGGCTGGCTTCATGCATAGCTAAGATTTCCACATGATTAGATGATGTGGCTGCAATAGTTTGCTTCATAGAACGCCATGAAATAGTTGTACCACCGTGTGTAAATACATAGCCGGTTTGAGACCTTGCATTATGTGGATCCAATAGATAACCTGCACCAGCAAAACCAACTAAACCTTCTTTGTTATAGTTAGTATAATATAAACCCAAATCAAGTGTTCCTTGTAGGTAACGCAATACATGTTTGATACCGTTCCAGTGCCTTTGGGTTGGACATGAACTAAATCTAGCTAGGAGGTTCACAGCAAAACATATGTCTAGTCTAGTGTGGCTAGCCAAGAACATTAACGCTCCTATAGCACTGAGGTATGACACTTCAGGACCGAGAATTTCTTCATCGTCCTTCCTCATGGATCACTATCCAAATTCAAGCTTCTCACAACCATTGGGCTAGGCAATGGGTGAGCTTGGTCCATATTAAACCTCTTGAGTACCTTTTCAGTATATGCCATTTGATGCACAAGGATTCCATCATTTATGTATTCAAGTTGCAATCCCAAACAGAACTTAGTCTTGCCTAGGTCTTTCATCTCGAATTCTTTCTTTAGATATTCGACTGTTTGGGCGATTTCTCCAGAGGTTCCTAGGATATTCAAATCATCCACATATACTGCTATGATGACAAACCCTTTGTTTGCAAACTTCTTTATAAATATATATGGACTGATAGGATCATTCTTATAGCCCTCTTTGACTAGGTACTCACTTAGTCTATTGTACTACATACGCCCACTTTGTTTCAGTCTATAAAGGGATTTGTTTAGCTTTATGCAGTATTGTTCTCGAGAACCGCTCTTATCTTTGAGCTATATACCCTCTGGTAATCTCATATATATTTCATTATCCAGTGGACCATATAGATATGCGGTCACAACATCCATTAACCGCAAATCCAGTTTTTCTCTTATAGCCAGACTTAGTAAATATCTAAAAGTCATTGCATCCATCACAGGGGAGTATGTCTCCTTATAATCTATTCCTGGTATTTAAGAGAATCCTTGTGTGACAAGCCGTGCCTTATATCTCACGATTTCATTATTCTCATTCTCTTTCTTACAAAGACCCATTTATGTCCAACTGGCTTTATATCGAATGGTGTCCTTAAGATCGGACCAAACACATTCCTTTTCTTTAATGAACTTAATTCCACGTCGATAGCTTCTTTCCATTTTAACCATTTTGGTCTTTGAGTGCACTCTAAAATGGATGTGGGTTCATGATCCTCATTTATTTCAAGTGCTACCTTGTATGCAAATATTTCATCGATGTCGACATCTTTCCGGTTCCATTGAATTCCAGACATGATATAATTTATTGAGAACACATTATTATCAATATCTTCAGGACCTTGAGGTTCAGCGTCCCAAACCTCACTCGGTACCTTAGGATTTGCCGCGGCCATTTCTGTAATTTCCTTAACCTCGGTTTGATTTGCACCTTTCTTAGATTTCTGAGGGTTCTTACCTTTGGAACCTATTGGTCTACCACGTTTCAAACGGACCTTAGACTCTGTAGCAACTTAATTATTGTGTTCCTTTTGAACATCAATACGTAATGGTGCATTACAAGCTGGTATGTACGATTTTATTACTCTCTTAGGGTTAGCAAAGGAATCTGGCAATTGATTAGGTAGCTTTTGCAAATGTATTATCTTTAGGACCTTTGCATCACATGCTAGAGTGCGAGGATCTTGCCTCTGAAACTCCAAAGACTCTGAAACTCCAAAAACTTGGACTCTCGCTTACTTGGCTTCCTCTTTTTCTCTATGGTAAGTCTCTCCTGCAACTTCAAGCTCTCATTTTCAGATCACTTTCTTTATTTTCGAATCAAATCTCTATTCTTTTTGAAAAATCTCTACTCTTATGTCAATTGAACGACATTAGAATTAAAACATTTTGAGGAAATTTCACCTACCACAAAAGAATCAATTCAATTTTTTTGTATCCACAGGCAAAAGAAGAGGAGAAATGATCTGGTTTAACAACATGCTTGAACCAGACATGCAACACAATCTACAGCCCGNTTATGTCCAACTGGCTTTATATCGAATGGTGTCCTTAAGATCGGACCAAACACATTCCTTTTCTTTAATGAACTTAATTCCACGTCGATAGCTTCTTTCCATTTTAACCATTTTGGTCTTTGAGTGCACTCTAAAATGGATGTGGGTTCATGATCCTCATTTATTTCAAGTGCTACCTTGTATGCAAATATTTCATCGATGTCGACATCTTTCCGGTTCCATTGAATTCCAGACATGATATAATTTATTGAGAACACATTATTATCAATATCTTCAGGACCTTGAGGTTCAGCGTCCCAAACCTCACTCGGTACCTTAGGATTTGCCGCGGCCATTTCTGTAATTTCCTTAACCTCGGTTTGATTTGCACCTTTCTTAGATTTCTGAGGGTTCTTACCTTTGGAACCTATTGGTCTACCACGTTTCAAACGGACCTTAGACTCTGTAGCAACTTAATTATTGTGTTCCTTTTGAACATCAATACGTAATGGTGCATTACAAGCTGGTATGTACGATTTTATTACTCTCTTAGGGTTAGCAAAGGAATCTGGCAATTGATTAGGTAGCTTTTGCAAATGTATTATCTTTAGGACCTTTGCATCACATGCTAGAGTGCGAGGATCTTGCCTCTGAAACTCCAAAGACTCTGAAACTCCAAAAACTTGGACTCTCGCTTACTTGGCTTCCTCTTTTTCTCTATGGTAAGTCTCTCCTGCAACTTCAAGCTCTCATTTTCAGATCACTTTCTTTATTTTCGAATCAAATCTCTATTCTTTTTGAAAAATCTCTACTCTTATGTCAATTGAACGACATTAGAATTAAAACATTTTGAGGAAATTTCACCTACCACAAAAGAATCAATTCAATTTTTTTGTATCCACAGGCAAAAGAAGAGGAGAAATGATCTGGTTTAACAACATGCTTGAACCAGACATGCAACACAATCTACAGCCCGAACCAAACAGGTTTTTTTTTGTTGCTTTTACTGCTTTTTAAGTGATTTACTCTGTTCTTCTGAAAATTTCCAGATATTTTGGTGATTCTGTTTTGTGTAAACTGTGGAAAAGGAAGAAAACAAATCAGATATCTTTCACTGTTTAGCAACAAAGGAAATTTTTGATGAACTGGTTTTGGTTGTGTGATCTTTGTGTGACACTGCAATTACTTTTTTTCTTTTTTGTTAATTTATACTTTATATGGAAAGATGTGAAGTGGAATTGTTTATTTATTGATCATTTCAGGAGGAGGCTTAGTCTTGAAATACCTGGGTTGTATAATATGTCTTGTACAGAATTATTGGCTCTGGCTAATAACACAGACGCGTACGGCACAAGTTCATCAGTTGGTGCATCATCATCATCATCATCATCACTTAGCTCTCAATACTCAATGGATTCATGGATTAATAGTAGGAGGATGGAGTCTAATCCGTTGTTTTCAAACCCTGGATCCTCCCTTGGGATAAATACAGGCATTTCTGGACAAAGAACAATGCAAACACAACAATGTGAGTAAACCTGAATTTGTAGGATTTTTTTTATAAAATTGTCATGTTGCAGCATAGTATAGTGAAGAGTTAGATGGTTTGCTTTGTGAATTTTGACATATTGGAGAATAGATTTAGACTGGACCTTTAAGTCAAAGTAGGTTTCATAATATGAATTCTATTTTTACCTGATATCTTATGTCTTGGTGAACCACAGATGATGTGTCAACTCAACAGAGGTTTCTTTGTGACCTTAATCGTACACCTGAAGAGATGGTGAGCACCAGTCTGCGACCAACAGAAGCTGAGTTGCCTCCGATCACATTAGAAAGGCCAGCCAGAAGATTAGCTGAAACAGACCAGGAGCCTCACGACCCTATCAAGAAGTCTATCCTTGAAACTGGATCTCGTGCAGGAGTAAAGAGAGGAAGACCACGAAATAATGAGAAAGGACAGCTGAAAACACCGGCACCGAAGAAAAAAAAGACCAGGCCAAAGGTTGTTGGTGAAGGCAAAACAAACAAAGCCTCATCATCTAAACCAAGGGTTAAAACATCCTCTGCTGCTACTGCTACTGCTGCTACTGCTACTGCTGCTGCTGCTCCTCCACCTGCTGCTACTGCTACTAAAACTTCTGAAGAGACCAGTTATGTACGGCCAAAAAGATCAAGCGGCAGATTTTTGCGACTTGACTTTGACGTTCAAGACGAAGAAGAGGAATATTGTGGTCTAGATTTCCCTTCAGAAGGTCACACAGGTGGAGAAGGACCAACCGATAGAACACTTGTGATATTTAGTAACATTCCAAAGGGAAGACGGAAAAGGAGAACCAATGCCTTTAAGAGAAAACAAAGAATCAATCCGTCTTCATCAGAACAAGGCAATGATGGCCTCGGTTCTATGCTGTCCCCGGTCAACACAGGACCAGCAACTCTCGAGGAATCAGAACAAGACATTCCCAGTGAATCACACATTTCTCAAAGCTTGGGAAGAAAAAGATCATCCATAGTTACCAGACCAAGGAACGTCCGGTCACTGAGTAAACTTATAAAAAGCATTGTAGCAAACAAACGTGGTAGAAAAGTACATAACCGTCGTGGCAGACCTCCGCAGGTTAAAGTTAACCGTCGTGGCAGACCTCCGCAGGTTAAAGCTAACCGTCGT
>NC_025703.1:4158758-4174372 GCF_000633955.1 Camelina sativa | reverse complement strand
AAGACGAAGAAGAGGAATATTGTGGTCTAGATTTCCCTTTAGAAGGTCACACAGGTGGAGAAGGACCAACCGATAGAACACTTGTGATATTTAGTAACATCCCAAAGGGAAGACGGAAAAGGAGAACCAATGCCTTTAAGAGAAAACAAAGAATCAATCCGTCTTCATCAGAACAAGGCAATGATGGCCTCGGTTCTATGCTGTCCCCGGTCAACACAGGACCAGCAACTCTCGAGGAATCAGAACAAGACATTCCCAGTGAATCACACATTTCTCAAAGCTTGGGAAGAAAAAGATCATCCATAGTGACCAGACCAAGGAACGTCCGGTCACTGAGTAAACTTATAAAAAGCATTGTAGCAAACAAACGTGGTAGAAAAGTACATAACCGTCGTGGCAGACCTCCGCAGGTTAAAGTTAACCGTCGTGGCAGACCTCCGCAGGTTAAAGCTAACCGTCGTGGCAGACCTCCGCAGGTTAAAGCTATCGTTGACGTTTCCCCAATACAAACAAAAGTGTTTAAAAATAAGCGGAGTCCAAGAGACCCTACAGCAAGCCAAATCAATGCAAGGGTACTAGACCTGCAGTGGCGACGCCAATCTCCACAAGGTTTATCAACACACAAGCACTTTCAATATTAAATAGATTCCTAGTTTTGTAACTTTTGGAATCAATACTAACTCTTACAGAAATGCAGGTACATCGTTTGCTGACATGTGGGAAAGAAGTTCGACAATTGATGCCATCACTAAGTTGTTAGAAGAGCTAGACATCAACATAGAAGGTCTTTGCCTTCCACATAATAGAGAAACCGCACTCATTCTATACAAAAAGACATATGAAGAGCAACAGGCATTGGTGAAGTATAGCAAGAAGCAGAAACCGAAAGTACAATTGGATCCTGAGACCAAACGAGTTTTTAAACTCTTGATGCTGAGTATCCACAGCAACGGTGTTGATGGATCAGATGAGAAAACACGTAACTGGTGGAAAGAGGAGAGGAACGTGTTAAAAGGCCGAGCAAGTTCGTTCAATGCTCAAATGTGTAGAGTCCAAGGTACTTTTTTTTTTATTTAACTTCTTCGTGGCTGAAATTTAAACCTAAGTTTATTTTTGTATACAAAGCAAAATGGTCTATAAGCAAACTTATTACTGCAGGCGATAGAACTTTCTCACCTTGGAAAGGATCGGTTGTGGATTCAGTAGTGGGAGTTTTCCTCACCCAGAATGTTGCAGATCATTCATCAAGGTAAAATGCATTCAAGAGATTTGTAACAAACAGAGGATATGTGCAACATGAATGGTTTCATAATTATCAACTTCTTCTCTTGTGCAGTTCCGCATATATGGATGTAGCTGCTGCGTTTCCTCTCGACTGAAACTTCAACAAGAGATCATCTCCTGAAGAGTGGGGAAGTTCAGTAACTCAAGAAACAATGATGAATCCAAGAATTCGTAATCCAACTTGCGTCATCATAGAGGAGATTCATGATGATGATGATGAGGACGGCACTGATGTTGTTTGTAGTCAGGGATCATCTAAAACGAGTGACAGTTCCATCAGTTCTACAAACCAATCAACAATGATGCTGTCGGATCCATTTAACACAAGTTTGGTGAATGAGCAAGTTGATTCCCAAATGGTGAAAGGCAAAGGTCATATACCAAACTCGAAGGGTCTTTCTATGGTGTCGTATACTTCTTCTCATTTCGAACTGAACTTAAATGAAGTACCACCTGAAGTAGAGAGTTGTGATTCATTCACAAACATAGACTATAAAGAAATTCATGTTCAACATATGTCCAGCCATCAACAAGAACTGGAGAGTACCCTTCATGCACAAGACCAGGAACAGAACACAAGAAAAGAGGATGTGAAGAAGAAACCAACTACTTCCAGACCAGTACGTCGACCGCGCAAAAACAAGGTAGATGAATCCTCATCAAAGAAAACTTCAAAGGAACCAGCAAAGAGCAAGCCAAAGGACAGCTTTGACTGGGATAGTTTGAGAAAGGAAGCGGAAAGTGGTGGCAAAAAGAGAGAGAAAACAGAAAGAACAAGGGATACAGTTGATTGGGATGCTGTTCGATGTGCAGACGTCAACAAAATCGCTAATATAATCATAAAACGAGGGATGAACAACTTGCTTGCTGGAAGAATCAAGGTTTGACTAATTCAATAAGAGTTTTTTTTTTTGTGCTATGTATTTGAAATATACAATCTAACAAGGTGAAATTTGACTTTGGAAATTGGGCAGGCCAACAGACTGGTGGAAGATCATGGAAGCATTGACTTGGAGTGGCTAAGAGATGTTCCCCCTGACAAAGCCAAGTAAGAAAATTATTTACAACACTTGATGTTATATAATATATATAGCCGATGGTTCAAAAGCATTTTCATGGGTGAACAAAAAATGACAAGTGACTGCTAATGGTTGCAGGGAGTATCTACTAAGCATAAACGGATTGGGATTGAAAAGTGTTGAGTGTGTTAGACTTCTGTCATTACACCAGATTGCATTCCCGGTAAGTTAGTGAAGAATACTCTACTATGTACAATAGAGATATCAAAAGTTACATATTTTAAAATGTAGGTTGACACCAATGTCGGACGCATAGCTGTAAGACTAGGATGGGTTCCTTTGCAGCCACTGCCTGAAGAGCTGCAAATGCATCTTCTAGAGCTGTAAGTAATTCTTTAAAAGATCATTATGAAAGGAAACATGAAACATTTCAATAGGTAAGCCGTTTTCTTTCAAGGTACCCTGTATTAGATTCTGTTCAGAGGTACCTATGGCCGAGGCTCTGCAAGCTCGACCAAAAGACGTTGTAAGTAATTTTTTTGTTTTTGCATAGCTTTAGATCCTTTAACTTCTCTAATAACGCTACTAAATAATACAATTCTAGGTATGAATTGCACTATCATCTCATTACGTTCGGCAAGGTAACTCAATATATATCTCATTTGTTTCCTTCTGTCACAAAACTTGTTCTGTTTGTGGAATGGTAACATCTTAAAGTGACTTTTCCGATTCTACAGGTCTTCTGCACAAAAAAAGCTCCCAATTGCAATGCATGTCCAATGAAGGCGGAGTGCCGACATTACGCTAGTGCACAAAGGTTATTATATCCACAAAATACTATAGTTACTGAATTAGTTTCCAGTAAATGATAGGTCCGTTCAAAAACAATCATGTGCATCAACTATTTATCATGCTATCGTAATTCGTGAAAAAACTTTAGCTTAAAAGAGAAAGAGATCATGAGTCTATGGTATTTGTATTTTCTTATGCTTGTGGTATATTGCAGTGCACGTCTTGCTCTACCAGAACCAGAGGCGAGCGATAGAACAACTGTAATGCTCCATGAGAGAAGACATCAACGCAAACCCTTTGTAGTTAATTTCCAGCCATCTTTATTGCTTTCTCAAGAAAAAGAGCAAGAAGTGCAAAGATCCGGAAGCTGCGTACCAATCATTGAAGAACCGGCATCACCCGAACCAGAGTATACAATGCATGACATTGAGGATTATCCTTGGGACAATAACAGAGTTTTAAATTCTAAGTTGTTGGAAAATGATCCTTGGGCAAGTCAGGAGATGATTCCTACAATCATGCTCAGCAAGGAAGCTGGTACATCAACGGAATTGGTGGTACTAAGCGCAGAAGCAGCAGCAATACCTACACGTCAACTCAAGTCCAAGGAAAGGCTACGCACAGAGCACCTCGTGTGAGTTGCCACTTCCAAATTTGAGAACTCAGTTAGCATTTGTCTCATATTAATTCTCTTATTTTTTAACAGCTATGAGCTCCCTGACCACCATCCTATTCTAGAAGGGGTTAGTATCTCCTGCAAGTTATGATTTAGCAAGAATTTTTCAACTTCTCCACTTCTTACAAACTGTTTGATATTATATTTTATTTTACAGTTTGATAGGCGAGAAGCTGAGGATATATTTCCCTACCTGTTAGCCATTTGGACGCCAGGTAAACACAATAACAACTGACCATGATTGTTCTTTTCAAAGATCATATACAAAACACAAAATGCTACATATTTATGGGTTTGCAAATGTATATAAAAGAGTGCCTAACATGTGATTGTATGATTTGCCAAACCAGGTGAAACTGAAAACTCCATTCAACCGCCTAAACAAAGATGTGATTTCCAAGGAAACGACAGTACATTATGTCATGANCGTGTGAGTTGCCACTTCCAAATTTGAGAACTCAGTTAGCATTTGTCTCATATTAATTCTCTTATTTTTTAACAGCTATGAGCTCCCTGACCACCATCCTATTATAGAAGGGGTTAGTATCTCCTGCAAGTTATGATTTTGCAAGAATTTTTCAACTTCTCCACTTCTTACAAACTGTTTGATATTATATTTTATTTTACAGTTTGATAGGCGAGAAGCTGAGGATATATTTCCCTACCTGTTAGCCATTTGGACGCCAGGTAAACACAATAACAACTGACCATGATTGTTCTTTTCAAAGATCATATACAAACACACAAAATGCTACATAATTATGGGTTTGCAAATGTATATAAAAGAGTGCCTAACATGTGATTGTATGATTTGCCAAACCAGGTGAAACTGAAAACTCCATTCAACCGCCTAAACAAAGATGTGATTTCCAAGGAAACGACAGTACATTATGTCATGAGAAGAAATGATTCCAATGCAACAAGATACGGGAAGAGGAATCACAAATAGTGCGTGGAACTATACTGGTAAGACTATTTTCAAGAGAATCTCATTTAATCAGTAGAAAACTATGAGGAAGGTTGAAAAGGTGACAACTTGTTTGTGAACAGATACCTTGCAGGACAGCAATGAGAGCAGGCTTCCCTCTGAATGGCACCTACTTCCAAACCAATGAGGTACGTAAAGTTTTCCCAAATTGAAGTCAACTTAGATAAATGACCACAAGCAACACTCTACTACAAGCTCAATTTGGCATACTTTTGTGCAGGTTTTTGCTGACCATGCCTCTAGCATCAACCCAATTGACGTCCCAAGAAAACTGATATGGAAACTAGCAAAGAGAATCGCATACTTTGGATCTTCTGTGAGCGTAATTTGTAAAGGTAAAATATCCAAAACAGAACTGTCAATTTATGAACTGTCAATACATCCAAGGTCAGGTCTGAAAAAGCTTTTCTGAATTTTTGTAGGTTTAACATTGGACAGTATCCGAGACAATTTCGAGAAAGGTATGCTAAAGTCTTATGCTTATTATATATAAATAGTTAGCTGAAAACATTGAAATCGTGAAAAGAATCTGCAAATTGATATGCAGGATATGTTTGCGTAAGGGGATTCGACAAGGAGAATCGTAAGCCAAAGACTCTAGTGAGAAGACTGCACTGCGCACCAAGCAACCAAGAACCCAAAACACAAGAAAAGAAGCCCAAAAAACAAGAAAAGAAGCCAAGAAAACAAGTAAAGAAGCCAACAAAACAAGGAAAGAAGCCAAAGAAACAAGGAAAGAAGCACCTCCAAATTGCATAAACATAGAGTTAAGACATTGGATTCATGGGTTAAAAGGGGGTATACATCATCAAGGTCATCATAGCTTTCACCAAACTTTCAGATTCTTGAAACTTCTCTTAGGAAAAAAAAAAAAAACAATGTTTCCTTTTCTTTTTGTTTTTTTTTTTTGTCCTTGCCATCGTTTTGGGCGATGGATGTTAGTTTTTGAACTCATCTTTTTTTGTTTTTTAAGTTATTATTTCATAAATTTTGCAGCAGCAATTATTCATCTTTTCAGTTATCATACTTGATGAGATTTAGTCACTCTCAAGCTAATTTCAATCTTCTGGTCCCTAATTCCAAATCAGATTTGGTAGAAAATCAAATGCAATTGCTCTAATAAGTACAAATCGTATCCATATTCAAACAAAATTAAGGTTTATTCACGAATCCTATAGACTTAGGTCTAAAAATAGATTACTAAAAATAGATTACAGAGTTTAGCAAAACATACCTTTCTTCTCGAATCGATGCACAGAAGCGAATCGAGAGAGCATTAGAGAAACAATGTTCCTAAAGAAGAAGAGACTTTGGGAGAATCGAGATTTTGCCGCCTCAGCTTTATAAGATTTTTTTCCTTTTAGGCTGGATAACATGATGGGCTTTGATTTTAAAATAAGCCCAATAATATAAACAAAGAAGGCCTAGTTTTTTCTCTTACAAATTGGCGTTGTAAACCGGATTGGTTAAAAAACAGAGTTGAGAAAAAAGACTCAGCTAAACCGTTCACTTCTATGATAATACAAGAACATGAATACATGATACATATGACATTTAGCGTGTCTAATATTGAACATATTATTACTAAATGTATTGAATTATCAACTTTTCTCTCTTGTTGTTGTTTTTTTCTTCGATTTGGGAACAATCATGGTCATATATGTTTATTTTATTATCTATGAATATAAATATTGAGGAGGTTGATGATATGTCAAGTCATAGGTGGGCAGAGTAGGGGACAATCTCACCTCTTCATTGTAAAATCATACCAGTTTCTGTATCTTTTATTATTATTTTATAGTTATTGTCTCTTCCCATCTCCTCAGTTTCTGTCCCTCATTTTGCAAAATCATGACTATATAATCAGTTAATTAATGTATATATCAAATGGCTCAATCTGATTTGAGGTTTGACCAATCACCAAAGGCATTTATAAGTTTTTTTGCAAATTAACCAGTTTGGATTTTTAGAGCTTTCCCAAACTAGTTTAGCGTGACTCTTAGCTAGCTGGAACTGGATCCACGACTAGCATCCAATAATATACGTACACATATTAGTTTAGCGTGAACGTGATCGATACAAATCTTTTACGTTTTGACTCTTGGCTAGGGGAACTTGAATGTTTCAAATTCCGTTGTGCAGTATAGTAAATATTGGAGTGAACCATGTAAGTGGTCAAATGAAATAAATGTGTATAGAAGACAAGATCAAAATGTCGCAGTAATAATGTATGGGAAGTGTGTATTGACTCGTATCTCTAAGAATCAGGAATTAAAGGCAAATAGTTACTCTGTCTCCACTCTGATCTCAAATCTCACTCTACTCTTCCTCTCTACGGACCTACTCAGCTACATACCATTCTAAAAGGAAAATATGTACGTACGTCTCTATCCAAAATTACATACTATACCTTTATGTGCATGGGTTTCTTGTATTAGTATATTTCGTTATGTAATTGTCAACTCGATCGTGAATAAAAAATGGGATTTGCGATTTGGAAATCTAATAAGCTTAACTTTATATGAAAACATACTATGTACCGCATGAGTAGCAGTTATAAGGATAATTAATAAGTTAGCACAAACAAGTAATACATATACACCAGGACTCTAGGAGTATATACGTACGTAACATATATAGGATACAATAGAAAAAAGGATTTAATATTTAGACAATACAAATTTTAGTTTACAAAACCAATTAAATACATGATCATTGGTCGTAAATAAACGTTATCATTGGTTAACCCCTAATTTAATATATATAAAGTCTTTTTATCTTATACTAATTTCACTGTTATTTATTCCTCACGGTTTAGCCACGCATGACATCTTTCCTAATTAAGTACCGTTTATTCTTCATTCTGAGAATGGCATAAGTAGCTACCTTTACTGAGGATTATCTTCTTTCCTTAGCTTCAAACCATAACCCTCCCACGAGTTTTGATCTCCATCTCCAACGAGCAATGGAAAACAGTTTGTAGGACTAGCCGGCATGGCAATGTCGCAGCTAGGGTTTCCTTCCTTGGAGTTTGAAGGTATATAACCTTCATGGTGGCCTTGCTCATCATCTCGACTACAATCGTTAATTCTAGTTTCTTGATTTTGGTATATCATCATACTGTCTTTGATTCTCGAATGATTCCCACCGTGGCTTGACCAAGTCTCTTTCCTTTTCTTATTTACTTCTTTTTTCTCCATCTTGCTCTTATTTTCTTCATCTGCCATCGTTTGATCGCTTATGTTCCCATGAATCCTCTCTGTAGGGGATGAAGAGTTCGGCCTTATCGATGCCTTTCCCGTCAGGTACTTCAAGGCCTCGATCACGGCGACATCCCGAGCTTCCATCCTCTCCCTTTCCTTTGTCCAAAACAGACGTTCCTTGTCGATTCTTGCTGCTTCATCCCTTTTCCATTCCTCTTCTCTAACCATCCTTTGATGTTCTTTGTCTTCCACAGTCTTCATCAACTTCTCAAGCCAAAAATCTTGCTTCTCTATCAACCTCTCAATATGAATACCAATATATTCCTTGATCTTTTCCTTCCAATTCATCCTCTTCCCTCTAGTAGATTCGTTTCCTTCAGAGTAGGAAGTTAGATCCAACTCCGAGGAGGAGTTCAAATTGTTAGAAATGCTAAGGCTTTGAGTATTGCTCAAGGGCTTCTGATGATGAGGGACAGCGTTATGATGAATGTTGGGAGCGTGAAAATCGTGAAGAGCATTAGTCATTAGGAACTGCGTGTTGTCATAGCAAGAAATCGAGTCTTTGGACTCGCCGTAGATCGCTTCAAGCTGCCGGAAGAATCTATAGTTCTTACCATCTTGACGTCGACCCGCTTTGCCTTCTTTTGTCTTTTTGTAGTACTTGTAGAGATTCTCGAACTTCTCTCTGCACTTCTTGCCACTCCTAGTGTACCCATGTTCCTCCGACATAATCCTAAGAAGATCATGAGGCAAAACCAACAAAAGAATGAAAAATACGTCACTTTCACTGATTTAAGTTTGTATAATAATGTACCAAAATCTTTAATTATGAATCTTAATTTTCCCAAATGAAAGGGAGCTTTGGGAAAATAAAGCTGGAGAGAGAGATGAAGAAAGAAAAGTAAAATATAGAGAGACCTAGAAACTTCATCCCAAAGAGGACCCTTTTGATTGGATTCTTTGAACTTGCGATCAAGACGAGATCTGACCTCTAGCAACATCAACGTCTCTTGCCTCGGCCACCTCCCTGTTCCTCCCCCGTCGGTAAAGCCACTAAACCCACCACGAGTACTACTTGTGCTCGCTACTATAGCGTTACTGATGTTTCCAGCCACCGTAAGACCTTGTATGCCACGTGGCAAAAAACTTATCTCATGGTCGGTCATATGATGAAGACGATGGTGCTGGTCCGGTGCCGAAATGAGGTTGAAGCCGAAGAGATCAGATGAGAAATGAAGAGGTGATGGTTGCGCTATACCGTACTGTGGGTGGTTTTGATGATGATGGTCCTCCATTTAGTTTTGATTTGGTAGAAGAGAAGTGTTCGAGTCAGAGAGTGTGCAAAATAATGAAAATGAAAAGTGAAGGTTCGAAACTTTTTATTATTATCCAACGATTAGATGGAAAAGGTTTATATAAAATACTAAATAATTAACTAAACGAAAACAATAGAAAAGGTTAGAGATCGAGACTGTGAGAGAGAGGAAAAGTGCGATAGCGATAGAGGCGGATCGTGTCGACTGTCGTCTATGTAGAAGAAAAATCGAATTTAAGCTATAGTGACGATGGTCCCATGCATGAATTTACTATAACCTCTTAAATCTTCTGGGTATATAAGTGATGTCTCTAAGATACATATGTTTTCTTTAACTATCTATTCACGGTAAAAAAAAAAAAAACAAAAAGAGAGAGTAAATAATGGGTGTACTAAATGGTTACTTTGACTATATATGTTTTCTTAGTGAGTTTGAGATTACTTCAATCAAAACATATATGCAAACTGGTTTAGATGGTGCTATACAGCTATAGTCAAATGCAACTATTCATGGGTATGTATGTATGGGTAAACGGTAAACCATACAAAATATGAAAAATGTTATTAATGTGTTATGTGTACATATATATATGGGTAAAAGTAAAACATTTTCGTTAATAGTTATTACAGTAAAACCTCTATAAATTAATAATATTGGGACCAAGATATTTTATTAATTTGTAGTTATATTAATTTATCTATAAATTAATAATTATTATTTTACAGTGTAAATTAATAATTATTAATTTACAGGTATATTTTTAATTGTTTAATTTTTTAAAATTATGAATTGAGACAATCTTTGCAAAATAAGATTATGAAACTACAAATGTTATAGAAAATTTTTAAAAATAAATTACAAATATTATAAATTAAAGAATATTGTAAATTTATGGTATTGGAATTAAATTTTAAATAATTAAAAATTATTATAGAAAAGAAATTACAAATATTATAGACAAATTCACTTGTACACATGACATAAATATTCATATTTATGAATAAAATTATCAATTATTGTATTTTAATAGTCTATCAAACTATCAAAATGTAAATGATGCATATGTAGAAATTGAAAACTTTAAAATGTTTTAGCTGTTTTATGAAATGTTATAGAATATTTTATACCAGTATAGTTTGAAGATACAATATAACTATTATTTTATAGATATGAGGTTTAAGAGAAACATATTTTACTATATCAACATATATATATATATATGTAAATTTACATGATTATTAATTTATGATATTATTGGGACCATATTTTATATGGGGATTTCAAAAAAATTATTATCTTATTATCTTATCAAATTTTGTTATTTTTTACACTGTCCCGACTTGGGACTATTAAAATTTATTAATTTATAGTGTTTATTAATTTATAGAGTATTAATTTATAGAGGTTTTACTGTATATGTTTTTCTTCTTATCGCCAAGGTGGGAAAATTTGGCGAGTTGTTTTTTTTTCTTCCAATTTACACAAAACAAAAAATACTACTTTCACTGTTTCACACTTACCTCATACTTTACTTACCAATAAGATTGATGGTTACTTAATTTATGTGGAAAATTGTTAGAGCATCTCATAGAAATGAAATGTCTTTAGCTAGATTAAAATTTTAAATCATACTAAATTATAATAAAATTAAAACTAATAGAAAAGTGACATGTATATAAAGAATATCCTAATTATGGATACCAAAAGTTTCATGACGTATTTGATCTGTTACAATGACCAAAAAAGACTTTCACCGTCCATTTGATCATTAAACGATAAGGTTACCAGATTGACAAAAAAAAATGACAAGGTTTCTATTTTATCTTACTATATCTGTTTTAATTCACATACTGATAATCTTAGTGACAGCAGTGGCGGATGCAGAAGCCATTTTTGTATGGGGCACAACTTTAAGGAACTGATATTTGGTTGATTTAAATAGATATATTACACAACATAACATTTTTACCTGGGGCACAATCTTAAAAAACTGAAATTTTTTGTAGATTTTAATAGATATATCACACAACTTAGCTAATAATTTACAAGAATTAAGAAAATGAGTATGGGGCACTTGCTCCACTCCTCATAAGCCTAGATCCGCCCCTGAGTGACAGTAATTTTACGTTTAGAAGGTAGTTTAATCCAAATATCTAGTTATGATCAGCTGCAAACATACCATTCCAAAGAGAGTAAGAGACCACGCGGTCCATGCATGAAGGATGGATCGGTTTTTATATCACGTGCGTATCGACGCGATTTGATATATTAAAATTCACGATCAAGGCTATACGTACATACATCTAGCAACTCATATATATCCAATCTATCCACCAAACAATTTTTTTTCTTCGCTTTTTAAAATTTTGAATTTTTGACAAGTCACTAGTTAGTACGAACTACATATGCATAAGGAATAGATATAATCATACTTTATATGAAAAGAACGATAATTTCATAATAAAAATTACTACAGAAATATAAAAAGTTATAAATCTGTAGGTAGTAAGTTTTATGTGGAGCCAAATCAACCGCAAGAAAGTGGTACGCACGAACGACGACGTTGGTGATTTCTACTTTTCTCATGGCAAACAACATTGTCATTGAGAAAGCGGTGTTAAGATGTAAATATAAATTTTGTTGTAAATGTTTGTTTCATATGGACTTGTTTGGTCTGAACCATGAATTGGGCCTACATTGATGTAAAGCCTATACAAAATTCAGATTGTGTGGTCTGCAGGTCTAAACCGACATAAGTTTTAGGGTTTCATTATATAAGGAAAGCTAGGGTTGAAGATAAACGTGGTAAGCACAAAGACGCACTAAAGAAGTTGGTGGTACATTGGTGGCGGCTGTAGGGCACAGCGCAGGGCGCTGTGCAGGGCAGATGCAGAAACACAGGGTGCAGTGCAGAGAGCATGTGCAGGCGTCGTACATGGAGCTTGAAGCTGTGCGCAGAACCATGATAAAAGAGTAGAAGCTCGACTGGTGCTGAAGGGCTGAGAGCCGAATATGACCTAGTTTAGGTTTAAGGTGTCTTCAGGACACTCTTATGAGAGACGAAGGTGGAGTTGCTTCTTTGGGGTTCTGGAGGTGTTTCAGGGTTATACATGGAGAGGAGAGCTGAACCAAAAACAGAGAGAGGGGAAGAAGAAAAACTAGATCTATTATGTGTTTTCTTCTTCAGGTTTCTCTGTAGTTCTTAGCTCTCTAAACTTGTACATGAAACACTGTGTGTAAATCTTGGTTGATTGATAGTGGATGTTTGTGGGAGAAGGTTCCCACACGAGATATACCCTCTGCATAAGGGGAATTCGTTAAATCCCTGTGTTATGTTTATGTTATGCATACTGATATGTGAAGTAAATGAGGAATAGGGACAGAGTCGCGATATGCGGTTCACTACAGAGGTGAATCGGGGTCTGTGATTCTTAACAAATCTTTAATTAGGAATTTAGAATGATGTAAATATAACTAGGATGATCTGCCGTGTCCAAGCTAGAATTTGTGTTTACGGTGATTACATATAACTAATCATATTTATTAAATATATATTAATATTTGTTTTTTTAACATTTATATAGTATGCTATTTTGTATTAAAACAATTTTAAAAGAATGTAGGAAAAAATGAAACAGGATACTCTACGTCTCAACTAAATGAGAAGAAAAAAATAGTCTGAATAATGTATTAGACTTTAAGAAAAAAAGAAAACCAATTAGTTTAGATTAAAAAAAAAAGAATATCTATGGGTCAAAAACATGAATTGATCATGGTATGGGGTCTTTGTTCAAAAAAAAAATCATGGTATGGGGTCAACATAAACATAAGACCATCTACATTGGTCGTTGCTTTCCCCAAAATATTTTATTAAAAATTAATAAAAAAATAGAAAAATAAAGAGAGAATGAGAGAGAAGTTCTACTCATAGAATGTTGCTCAAAGTATTTAGAGTAGAAACGTTTCTTAGTTTTTTTCTACACTTGTAAGTTCCTTTCTAGTTACATATCCCCCACTTCTACCTTGAAGCCACTGATGATATGGACTAAAGCCCATTTAATATTAGATACAAATTCATTACAAGTACACCATATTAAACATTCAGAATAAAGCCCAAAACGAATTAGTCGAGACGCGTGTTATGTAGTCAGGTCAATCTTTATCCAAAGGGAGCTAGCCTTGTCGACCGTACAATTAGAATTTGGATTTTTACTTAATTGAGTTGAATGGATATGCGTGGAGCTAATTAGTCAATAGACGTTATCTGTGGTAACCAATCAGGATTAGGTATTAGGATTTTTACGAAATCTTAATGGATAATAATCATGTAAAACAATCGATTTACGCCACAAAACTTATTAGGATAGGATTATGATCAAGATTTCCTTCCTAATTTGAGTAGATAGCTTAGAGATTTTCTCTATATGTATATATGGACAACTTCAGACAAGCTTATGTCCATTCTCTAATACACTATAGTACCTTTCACTTAGCTTCGAGTGTGTTCCTTTTCGACAGTTCTGAAAAATGGCTATTGAAAAAATAATGCCGACCAGGTTTGAGATATATATATATATATATATCTTATTGATATGTACTACAAATATAAAAAATTTGTATCTTGAGATTATCTCAAAAACTTTTGCGTAATTATTTTCAGGGAAGATACAATGCTCTTCTTCTTTGTTGGCTCTTTGGAAATGGATGTCTTTTAGCATGGAACACTATGCTCACAGTTGTGGATTATTATGCTTATATGTTCCCCGTAAGTGCAATACATTTTTTTGTTTTTATGAATATATGTATATGCTGCTTTTCTGTTTGTAACCAGCTGGTCACTTACCTCGTCTTGATTGTTTTGTTTTGATTTTTTTAATATTCTAGCGGTATCATCCATCGAGAATCCTTGCAATAATTTACCAATCATTTGCCATCGGAGCACTTAGTGTTCTTGTTTACAAAGAGGCAAGCCTAAATACCAGACGTCGAAACTTGTTTGGATACAGTCTCTTTGCCCTTGGTTCTCTTGCTGTCCTAGTGGTGAGTTACTCTTTCAATGTTTTTATTTATATATATTTTATTTTTTTCAATGATTTTAATATTTATTTTCTTGGATTTTTTTCACTGGAATCATAAGCTTGATGGTTTAAATTTACTCATTATAATATTTTTGCGGATGTGAATTTATCTTAAAAATTGCTATGAGGCAGTTAGATTTATCTACTTCAGGAAGAGGAGGGATTGGCTCTTTCATTGGAGTATGTGTCATTAGCGCGGCGTTTGGTTTAGCGGATGCACATGTTCTAGGTGGAATGATTGGAGATCTTTCTTTGATGGCACCAGAGTTTGTTCAGGTAATTACAACACTCCCAATTGTTAGTTGATTTGTTCAAGTTTACATATTTTTTGCCTAGAAAAAAATTCACAAATTGAGTATTTTAGTCAAAATGATTTCGTTTATGGTAAACGTAATTTATGTTTGTATTGGTGTTATACATTAGATGCACTTTGAATGCATTTATGAAAAGATGAAATCATTTTATTTATTTAATATGTGAAGTTATTGGCTTAAAATGGTAGTCTTTTGACTTTTTTAATGTTTTGGCCATCGATATCAGTCATTTCTAGCTGGCTTAGCTGCTTCGGGAGCACTAACCTCTGGACTGAGGCAGGTCACAAAAGCAGTGTTCAAAAACTCAAGGGATGGCCTTCGCAAGGGAGCTAGTAAGTGTATTATCTATACTCTTTAAAAATACGTCAATTTTGGTTATTAATTTAAATCCTACGATTAATTATAACATATTTGTTTGTCGATATTGGCAGTGTTGTTCTTTGCAATCTCCGTCGTTTTTGAGTTGGTTTGCGTCATGCTATATGCATACGTTTTCCCCAAGCTCTCGATCGTCAAATACTACCGTGCACAGGCAGTCCCGCAAGGATCGACGACTGTATGGGGGGACCTAGCAGCTGGAGGCATACAAGAGTTACCAAGGAGACAGGTACGTTGTTGTCAATTTATGGGTGGACGAAAAACAGTAACTAAAAGAATAAATAATGTTTAAACGAAAATCAAAATTTATTTTATAAGTTGATTTAGTATAAGTATAGCATTATTTATCTTAATTGAATGATCATTATTTCTTTATATTATAAGTTGTCTAAAGTTTATGATTAGTTATTAAACCAAAATAAAAACTATATATGAATGCAGGCCGAGGAAGCCCTAGAAATATCAGATCGGTTCAGCAACAAAGTCTTATTTTTACTGAACTTGGGTAATGCAATCAACTTGTTCTTGGTATATCTAGTGACGTTTAGATTTTTCCCTCGGTTTCT
>NC_025703.1:4125852-4158713 GCF_000633955.1 Camelina sativa | reverse complement strand
AAGGTTTTTTTTTTTTTTTTTTTTGGAAAAATAGATAATTAACTAAGAAAAACGGCTTGGAACAGGTATCCGCTAATGTTGATAGCAGTGTTCAACGTCTCGCATTTGGTTGGGAGATACGTTCCTTTGGTCAAGAAGTTGAAGATGGAGTCGGAAAAAGGTCTCATGATAACAACATTCGGACGTTTCTGGTTGGTTCCAGCTTTCTATTTCACAGCCACATATGGAAACCAAGTCTGGATGATTTTCTTGACGTCAGTTTTGGGATTAAGCAATGGATATTTGACTGTTTGTATCCTAACATCAGCCACAGAGGGTCACTTGGTATAATTCCATTTCCCCCTCTCTCTCTCTTTTTTTCTTTTTTTTTTTTTTTTTTTTTAAGATGGTAATGATGATAATACTTTATAAAATTATGAAATTGGTTTAGGCACCGGAGCAAAATGCACTAGGAAACATGTTGGTGCTTTGTATATCTGGAGGGATGTTTGCAGGAGTCATTTGTGATTGGATTTGGTTGATTGGTAAAGGTTGGTGGTAAGTGTTGCCTATAGTTTGAGAATTGAAGCAGCGGTTTGGTTTTCCTATCAATAAAATGTAATCTCTAAAGTATCGAAATTAAGTAGAGAGAATAATGCACCTCCCATTTTCATCAGTTGTTCTCCTTTTCATGTAAGACATTTTTATCTCTCTCAATAAGTTCATTTGACATTGTCTTCTGATATGTCATTTTGGTCAATTTCTCCATCTTACTGCAATTGCTTTATTATGGTTAACAAATTATTTTGTCTAAGAGGTATCGAACGATATCATTAGAACTATTGGCCTAAATCAAGAACAATAAACGTATTGGGTTAAGAGTTTAGCTCGGCCCAGTCCAGACCATAACTATTTGTAGATTGAAAATGTAAAGTAAGATTTTAGATCTCCCTACCACGTGGGTTATATTATAAATATTATTGTATTCTTAGAAAAAAATGTGGTGGAAGACTGGAAGATGATAATTCTATGGTGAGTGAGTGATGCTGCATACCTCACAATGAGACCTTTTACACTTGTTTAGTTATTTTGAAAAAAACTCTTAAATTGTTTATTAGGATCTCTTTTTCAGCTAAACGATTAGAAAATTGTGTTTATAAGTTATATATTCAGTATGGTGTGACTTGTAAGCAGATAATAATATCAATTTAATAAAACATGGGATACATATTTGGAATTTTTATGCCACATGAATAAAATCATTGGAGAAACTAATCAAATGAAATAAAAGGCTGCAGAAAATTAATGATTTATTCTTATTTGTTTTCATCTTTTATGATGTTATTATCTATGTCTCCCATTGTAATAGCCACATCATCATTGATCATTAATGTCTCATTGATGTACCCCCCATTAAAATAATGAAATCAAATAAAAACAAATAAAACGCCTGGTTTATAATCATACTTTGATTTATTATATTGATATTATACTATTGAATTTGTACGTTTGTTTTGTGAAACAATCATTTTTCTCCAACGGTCATTTGGGAATAAAACCAAATCGGGGAAAGGACAACATAGATCACGTATGATCCGCGTGATGCCATCGTTTTTTTTAACTTAACGTACCGATCGATCGCACATTTACAGTAATCTAATCATTTTTTAATTACACAATTATTATTCTCTTAATCTTTCTACTTTCCTCTCAATGCACATGATATAAAGAAATTTCCACTTTTTAACACACTACTAATATTTTGTACATTTTGTGCTACAAATGTAAGAATATTAGACTCAAATATATAAAAAGTAAAACCAATCCACAAAAAGGATAATAAAGAGAAAAAGTGTTCAGAGAAAAGAAGAAGAAGAAAAAGAAGTGTTTAGTTACAAACCTGTCTTGATGAGAGTATTTTTCGAAGTTACTTCCTAAAAAAACATTACCCTTATAAATCTCCAAGAGCCCCTAACAAAGATAATGATAGTAGTGTAGTAGTAATATAACACACGACGATAATAAAAATATAAATTACATTCACCACCACCCCCCAAACCTAAACGTAGAGTTAAAACACTCAGAGAATGATCTGTGTTCCAAGAAGTTTTGCTTCTCTCTTGGATTCAAAGTCAGTGTATGGAATCTATGTTCTTGCTTAGCTCTTCCAGCTTCTTCATTCTCATCTTTTCGCTTTCTCCCACCAACTGCGCATCATTCAAAAATTGAATAATCCGTTAAGTCAAGAACACATATCAAAGTCAATATAATCGACACCGAATAGAGTGTGATAAAAGAAATAAGAAGAGAGAATATATGAAAAATTGTTTCTTTGTTATTCAATCCTTGAAATTGACATTGCACTCTATGCTTTACTTTTATATTGGTTACAAAAGTTTTAACCTAGAGTTTAGAGTCTTCCAATGATTGATGCTCTGGCACAATGATGTTACGTGGCTTCATTGTCATCATATGATTCAAGTGAGGCAAACCGATTCTGTGGCGTTACTGCCGTACTAGTACTCTCTGCAAATCCTTTCTTTTTGTCTTGATCTGCAGGTAGCCGTTGAATCATTGTGGGCTTCAGGGTTATGTTGGGCCTTGGACCTAACAGACCTTTTTGCAGAGTTGTGTCGTTTTGAGCTTTGCTTTTGACACTCCCCCGCAAACTTGGAGTGGGTGGAACACCTACGCCAAGTTTGGTTCTGAGGATTTCAAATGGCCGTTGAGGAAGAGACTTAGTGAATATGTCTGCAAGTTGTAGATCAGCAGGGATGTGATTAAAAATCAACTTACCAAAAGCTACTTGCTCACGAACGTAGTGGTAGTGCGTGGCGAAGTGTTTTGTGCGAGCGTGAAAGGCTGGATTTGCTGTGAGGTATACTGCTGAAAGATTGTCACAGTAAAGCTCTGGTGTTGAGGGAAGAGAAACACCTAGATCTTGGAGTAAGTTTACCAGCCAAGTAGTCTCAGAGGCTGCTTCAGACATGGCTCTGTACTCAGCTTCAGTGGAGCTCTTGGAGACTGTGTCTTGTTTCTTCGAAGACCAGGATATCATATTGCTTCCAAGAAAAGTACAAAAGCCACCAGTGGAGCGACTAGTGGATTTACAACCGGCGTAATCACTATTGTTGTATACGTGCAGCTTGGAATTTGTATTTCTATCAAACGAAATCCCAGTGGTTGTAGTGCCTTTGATATACCTGAGAATTCGCTTGAGAAGATTGAAGTCTGAAACAGATGGAACATGCATCTTTTGACAGACATAGTTAACAGCAAATTGCAGATCAGGTCTTGTTAATGTGAGATACTGCAGACGACTTGCCAAGCTTCTAAAGTATCTAGGATCAGAGAATTCAACATGTTGCTGTGGTGTTTTCTTGAGTTGCTGAGGAAGAGGAGTGGCAACAGGGGAACAAAATGACATAGCTGTTGTCGCAATGAGGTCTTCAGCATATTTTTGTTGAGATAAAAACAGACCGTTCTCATGATACTGAATTTGAATGCCAAGAAAATAATAGAGTTTTCCAAGATCCTTCATTCTGAACTGCTTGCTTAGCTCATCAAGCAGGTTTGAGAGTAATGCTGATGAATTTCCTGTAATTGCCATATCATCAACATAAAGCAGCAACATAATGATGTCTTTACCTTTGAAACAGACAAACAAGGAGGGATCCCTTAGACTGCAAGTGAAGCCAAAGTCTAGTAAAAGTTACTAAACTTGTCGAACCAAGCCCTTGAGGACTGTTTGAGACCGTAAAGGGATTTATGTAAGAGACACACATGATCAGGAAAATCCTTGTTGATAAATCCAGCTGGTTGTTTCATATATACTGTTTCGGTAAGATCTCCATGGAGGAATGCATTGTTTACATCCATTTGCTTAATTTCCCAGTTCATGATGGCTGCAAAGTGAAGAACAGCTCTAATTGTTGTTGTTCTAACCACTGGATTGTATGTCTCTAGATAATCAATGCCCTCTTCTTGCTTGAATCCTTGAGCAACTAGTTTGGCTTTGAACTTATCTAGTGAACCATCTGCATTTAGATTGACTCTGAAGACCCATTTGGACCCTAAGACATGCATATCGGGTGTTGGAGGAGTCAGAGAGAAGGTGTTTGCTTCTTTACAGTTATCCATTTCTTCATTCATTGCTGCTGTCCAGTTTGGATCTTTTAAAGCAGTTGTTACTGTTTCAGGTTTAGGATATGATACCTTGTGAGTGAGAAGTGCATATCGAGGATTCGGTTTTGAGATGCCTGACTTTGATCGTGTGGTCATTGGATGAGTTGGAGCTTCTGCAGGAGCATGGAGATTGACATTGTCACTGAGATCATCGTTGGTGTCTGAAGTCTGCACATTTGAGGTCGATGATTGGGAGTTGTTGCCAATAGGAACAAGGTCAATGCTTGTCGTACACTCAGTACTCCCATCAGCAACCTCAAGTGGCAATTCAGGCAATGTAGTTGATGGAGTAGGACTGATGGCATCAGTAGTAGCAGCCGCTGTAGTGAGTGGAATTGCAGAGGCTGGTAGTTGAGTAACAGTCTCGGAATGTTTACACGTTTCAGAGATATCTGAAAATTTTCTAACCATGCACCATACAAGGGTGTAGGTGATGACTGTTGAAGATAACTGTATGTGCTGGCGAAGGGAAAACATGCTTCATCAAAGATAACATGACGACTGAGATAAACTCTCCCAGTTGGAGGATATAAGCATCTGTATCCTTTGTATTTCTCTGTATAGACTAGGATAACACACTTAAGGGATCTTGGATCAAACTTGTTTTGAGTATATGCTCTTAGAGTGGAAAAGCAAGCACATCTGAAGGTTCTTAGAGCAGAGTATTCGAGAGTTTTACCAAAGAGAGCTTCATGAGGACTTTTGTGATCTTTGAGAGCACTTGTGGGTAACAGATTACAGAGGAAATTTGATGTGAAGAAAGCTTCCACCCAAAAACTTTGTGGAGTAGCACTTTGAAACATTAAGGTGAGTGCCATTTCTGTTAGCTGTCTATGCTTCCTCTCTGATATCCCGTTCTGTTGCGGTGTGTGAGGGCATGACATGAAATGTTGAATACCAGCATTTTGCAGATGAGTAAGAAATCTGTTACTTATAAATTCGCCTCCCCCATCTGATTGAAATGTTCCAATTTTTGTTTGCAGCAAATTTTCAACAAGGAGCTGGTACTTGATGAAAGTATAACAGAAATCAGACTTCTTCTTTAAAGGATAAAGCCAACAATATCTGGAAAAATTGTCAATAAAAACTGCATAAAATCTGAATCCTTGAACAGAAGAAACAGGAGAAGGACCCCATAGATCACAATGCACTCTTTCTAGAGGTCTTGAAGCAAGAAAAGTAGAACTAAATGGCAATATTGAACTCTTCCCAAGCTGACATGATTCACATACATTGCTGGTACTTTTATTTACTTGAATTGCCTTATTTGTAGAGAGAAATTGAAGCACTTGTTGATTTGGATGTCCTAGTCTTTGATGCCACACCTCATCACTTGTCTTGATCTGTCTTGTAGAGTATAGCATCTGGTACTTCAGATCATCCAACTTATAAAGACCGTTATTTTCCCTTCCCTTTGTCAGGAGTTTGTGCGTTGCTTTGTCCTTAGTGACAACACATGGATAATCTTTAGTTAACTTTGAAACAGACAGTAGATTCTTTGCTATTTCAGGACAAACCAGCACGTCTTTGAGAGGAATGTTACCTGACGTTGTGGCAAGATTGGCGAAACCAACATGGGTGATTGGAAGGAAATTTCCATCACTTGCCATTACCATGTCAGTCCCATGATATGGCTGAGTTTGTTGAAAACGTTGAGCGGAGCTGGTGATGTGAGCCGTTGCAGCAGAATCTGGATACCAACTGTTGTCCTCCGTAACATAAGTAATGTGGAGAGCAGAGAAAGCTGCTGCATTGATTGCAGGTTGAGCTGGTTGTTGATATTCTTCGTCGAACCTGTACCAACACTCAAAAGCATTGTGTCATCTTTTCCCACAGATTTGACAAACCGGCTTCTCACTTGTGCTGACAGGTCGAGGTGAGCTTGTGGAGGATGAAAATTATTGGTGAAAGCCACGACCTCTGGTGGAGTAACTACCTCGTCCTCTACCTCTGTTTCCACGTCCTCTGTTTGAGTAGTTAGACGATCTCATAGTGTTGAAAGCCAAGTGTGGTGAGACATCAGCGGAGACAGAGTAACCTTGGAGTCTATCATCATATCCGGTAAGACGAGATATCACATTGTCGTAGGTAGGTGCAGGCAATCGATCCATTGAGTCCTCAATAACAGTGATAATCGGCTCATACTCACGACCTAAGCCTCTTAAAGCTGCAAATATCTTCATCTTTTCACTAACCGGGTCTCCTATAGAAGCTAGTTGATCACAAATATCCTTGATTCCTCTAAGGTAGTCTGACACGCTTTTATCTAGTTTATCAGCATTTTGCAGAAGTCTTTGTAACTCAAATAGTCTAGAGGATGATGTCCGGTTAAAGTGAGAGATTAAGGTTTCCCATACCTCTTGAGCAGTTGCAGAGCCGACCACCAGTCGTAGAACGTTCTCAGTCATGGAGCCAAGCAGCCATGCCTTAACTACTTGATCAGATCTGGACCAGCTTTCAAAATCTGGGTTGAGTATGTCTTCGGTTCTGCCAGTATTGTTGTTGCGAATAGGAATCTTCTCAGCAGGTGGTTTGACAGCTCCATTGACAAAGCCAAGAAGGGCTTGAGTGCGCATAAATGATTCAAACTGAGACTTCCAAATGATGTAATTTTGTTCGGTGAGTTTTATAGTAACACAATTTGAAATGTGAAGAGAAAAGGAAAAATAAGGTTCCATGGTTCCGTCCATGGCTCTGATACCATGAAAGAAATAAGTAGAGAGAATATATGAAAGATTGTTTCTTTGTTATTCAATCCTTGAAATCGGCATTACACTCTATGCTTTGCTTTTATATTGGTTACAAGAGTTTTAACCTAAAGTCTAATGTTTTCCAATGATTGCTGCTCTGGCACAATGATGTTACGTGGCTTCATTGTCATCATATGATTCAAGTGAGGCAAACCGATTCTGTGTCGTTACTGCCGTACTAGTACTCTCTGCAAATCCTTTCTTTTTGTCTTGATCTGCAGATAGCCGTTGAATCATTGTGGGCTTCAGGGTTGTGTTGGGCCTTGGACCTAGCAGGCCTTTTTGCAGAGTTGTGTCATTTTGAGCTTTGCTCTTGACATGTGAGTGGCTTGATGAATATGTTTCGGTTCACAGACAGGATATGTTGGAAAACGGCAAGAACAACCAATGTGTTAACTTAGATAGAGTTTGGAGGAATGGACTCCGCAAACTAAGGAGAAGACTCACACATAGCTTTAACCGGTCGAAGAACTCAACATCAAAACCTAAGGATTAAACACTGAATCTGCAAGATGACTAATATGTATGCCTAAAACTATCAGTGTTTGATGCATGTCTCAGAACAGAGTTACGGGACAGTAATTAGCTTAATATCTTTATCCACACAAGTAGGGGGTAATGTGAAAAAATAACCGACAACACAGAACCATAAACCAGAGAAAAGCAGAACAACAACAAGTAGATCAGTTAACTCCAATCATTTCAAACTCGACCCAAAATATATGTATTTGACAGAAAAGAGATTCGAGCATTTGTTGACTAACCTCCATTAGCTTGGTGATAAGCTGCACCTTCTCCCTATTCTTATCGTTGAATGCTTCAAGAGCTTCTTTGTACTCTCGTTCCTGCAAGTTGTGTAAATAAACCAGCTTAGCATCTTAATCCTCAACCAAACAGGCATACTCTGAATACAGGTCAATAGGATTTTGATTATTGTTTTGGTTTTACCTTTTTCTGAACTGTATGGCCCAATGGCTTTAATTCCTTGTTGACAGAATCAATCTTCTTCCTAACCAAAGCAACTTCTTTCCTCATGGGATCAGCTAAACCTTCAAGTTCCTGAAATGCAATTTAACCACTGATCACCTTAGTCATCAATATAACATCACTCAGAAGCTTTTGATCCACAGAGCTAATCTCTATCAGGTAAAGTGGGTTTTACAATCTGTGTTACAAAATGTACAAACTTTCACTGTTTTGTATCCCATAAATTGGGCAAAAAACACTAAAACCAAAGACTTAGTCCAGATTGATGAATATAAACATAAACCCAAAAGAAACAAATGGTTCTTTTCACATAAAACTTAATCCACATAGCCTATTTATAGCAAAGGGGGTTCCACTCAGCTACAAATCTGGAAACTTTCACTCTTTTTCCTGTGACCAAGAAATTGAAAAACCCTAGAACCTAAGTGAAACCACGTTTTCTTGCTATTGATCACTTAAAGATCCAAAATCCAAACACCAAAAGCCCCAAAATTTTTATCTACCTACGGCACAAACCACACAAAAACCAAAGGAAAAAATATACTTAAAATTGTAACTTGAATGCAATTGTCAGATCTTGAAAATTACAACACTTGGGGTCCTACAATTTCCCCTTAAAAACATGAATTAAATCCACAAATATAAAAACCCCCAAATGTTCAATTTAGCCTCCCATTCAAAAAATAAAATAAAAAAATAAAAAAACCAAAATTGAAGCACAATTCTCCAAAATAAAAAATAAAAACAATTTTTTTTGATGAAAAGTAGGAAAGAAAAAAAAAATTTACCTCACGGATCAAAGCAAGACGCTTAGTCTCTTCTTCAACACGACCAAGCTGAGCTTGAACCCTTTCCCTAATCTCCATTTTCCTCTTCTCGTCGTCCCCTGCGACGTCTCTATTGCCTGCATCTCCTTCATCTCTCTCTCTCTCTTTATCGCTCTCTCTCTCTGTCTCTCTCTGTCTGGTTCTAGATTCTTCTGTGGTAGAGATTTATTTAGCTTACTGAGCTTTTTTTTTTCTTTTTAGAGCCCAGAAAAATAGTGCTCTCTCTCATATCATATGAACATATATAATATATATTTATAAAGATAATTATTATTTATTTATTATTTTATTTGTATAACGGGAACTTTTTAATAAATTAACATATAATATTGAAACGTATATTAAAATAAGAAATTACATAACAGGCAAAAAATAAAAAGTTATTAGGTGAAATTACCTAACTGCCACCAACAACCGATAAAAGGAAGGAAACAAAAAAAGGAAGGAGAATCTGATTTTTGTAACCGTTGGATCTCTTTTTTTGTAAATAAATCCGATGAAGGAAGCAAAACCCGGAGAGACAGCTAGCTAGCTCGTTAACAACTCAGCTGTCCTGTCTAAACCGTATATTACCGAATGAACCAAACTAAACCACTTTCTTTTATTCCGGTTCTTTCATTGGTCCATTTTACCTAAACCATCGTGATTTGATGCCCGATTTGATGCTATTGAGTTATTATTTTCATTTATCCTCATTCTCCTTAGGGATAAGACCAAATCTACTATGATTCTATGAATGATCTTTTTTTTTGTTTTTTTTTGTTTTGGGTATTAATGTTAAGTACGAAGAATGATCTTCTAATAACAACCGAATAGATATGAGAAGAATATAATGATCCCAAAAGATATCTCCTATGATCCTCAAACAGAAAAGATAGAGAGAAATCCAATATATAGTACCTAGTAGGTTTTTCGACGTGGTGTATCTTAAGGGACAGACGATACAAAATGGTTTAATACATTGGCAAAGAGCAGTAGCCCCTCTCTCTCTCTCTCTATCTATCTCTCTATCTCTCAACGGCTTCAACTACGGGCCTTCGAAGCAAGAATCCTTCTTTTCATTTTTATTTTTTCCTTTTCTCTTAATGGAATTTACTTTTCTGTCAATGTATACTATATAAATATATTCCTCTAAGCTATATTAGCCATCATATCAACTCGATATACACATAGTCACACTATTTTTAAAAATGGTGGGGTTTTACATCTTGTCCTCATTTGGTAATTTGAAATTTTGTTTGTCCCACAAATTAATAGGATAAAGTTGTATTAGTCAGTATCATTTCAGTTATTAAGAATTAATGGTTGTTTTTTTTTTTGCAAGGCTTTGCTGTGTTATCTAGAGTTAGAAAGATAGCTTACCTACTTGTAATTGACATAAAACCATATAATCTTGTAAAGTCTATATAATATAGAGCTTAATTTGATATATTGTGAAATAAGTCTTTTTAAAGTCTTATTATCTAATAATCAATATAGGTTTTTAGTTCGAATTAATGTTATACGGTTTTGCTTAATTGAGCTTGATCACCTGATAAAATTTTGTTGAGATCAAACTGAGCTAATAATGTCAGTTTGTGACTTCCTTTCGGAATAAACTTGTTCGAAGCAAAAAACCAAAATCGTAGAATAGATGTACGGTGAGGATTGAGTCGATGAAAGACATAGACAATGGAGTGATCCCGTAGTCGACGTGTGCCTCTCTGCCTCAAAGGACCCACTAAACCGGTGTTTGTGTTAGCGCGTGCATCAGATATCATTTGGCACCCATACTTTTTTTCCTTCAGATATTACTCGTTTATGGATCCCAACCTGTTCTTGTTTTGTAAGTAAACTATACATATTAATTTAAAAAAAAAGTAGAATTTGTAACATTCTGATTATCTACAACAGAACAAGGGCAATTAATGTGTTTGAAATAAACTTCTTGCAAATTAGAATGATCGCAACAAAGTTTGTTTTAGACATGTAATCTTGTTTCGCGTGTTGTGTGTTCAAATTAGCGAAAATTAAACATAAATCGAATAGTGTGTTGAAAGCGTTTGAAACTCTTAATGGTGATGATTATGAACGTGATTGAGGAAGAGAGGATATCGACTTTATACCTAATTGCCAGCATCAGCACTTAATTAGGATTTAATGGTCTCATGATAATGATTTGCTGTCTCTGATCAGACCTTATATTTTCCATTATGTTACATTAAATCAACGTTATGTCTTATGCACTTATGTGTGTCTCCCTGTCCATGCTTGATGGTTTTATAACGAATAAAGTACATTACTATAGTTAACTGTAATTATGACGGGATCTTTGTACATTATTACGCAATAATTTTCATTAATGATTTTTACAAGTGTATATATATATGCCCTAGCAACGTTATTATAGTTGACTGAAAGGACTTGAGAGTATCAATTTATTACCATTAAATTTATGTACTACTTAGAATATACTATTGCAAGGACGAAACAAATGTAAATACATCGACAACACTGGTTTCATAGCTATGGGCCAGAATCTTTGGGATGTCGGTTGGATTAGCGTAACTGCCAAAACACAAAGATACTTCCCTTCTTTCTTCTTCGTCCATATGAGACATGTCAAAATTGTTTGTTTGTTTTTCTTCGTTAATTACGATGATGGCAATTAATCATGTAGAGATGAATATTCTTGGTAATACTAAACAATATGGTGAATTTTTCAGAGAATAAAATAACTTTTTGTATATGTTGGTCAACAACTCAACATCATGGTTCAACTATACTGCACATATATTGATTGGTTGACACCAAATAATAATACTAAACTAACTCCGAGAGAATCGGTGCAGTTGACATATTCTTTTTGTAAGTTTGACTATAAATTCGTTTAAACTAGGATTTGAATTTCGACTATTGAGTAACAGTTTATGAGTTTATCTCGAATGTTTATCATATATATGCGTTGAGACACTGGTTTATTCGAAGCTAGGTTTAGATAAAAACTCAAACGAACGTAACTTTTTATATTAATGAACAAATAATAGTCAAAGAAAGAAGTGATCTAGTCCAGAGAATTTCTTGTTTCTACCAAAAAAAAGACTGCACATAATATTGTCGTAACTCGTGATTAGGGAAATCTTGTGTCAAATTATTTTGTTATATATCTAAATGAGACATATACAATATAGGTACCTATATTATATAGGTACAATATAGATATATATAATATAGGTACACAGTTAGATACACATTCCTTCAGTTGAACCACTAGATTCTGTGCCAACAACCATATTTTAACCGAGGTATGTACACAATTAATCCAGCCAAAAAATTGTCCAATTCTCACGTTACATAAAGATCCTACTATCCTAGTTAGACAATGAAGTTCTTAATATTTTTGTAGAGCTGGATGCTGCCATATTGTTTCATGATACATCAAAATGTCATCCTATAACTAGTTTATCCAGTGGAGTCTCAAAAAATAAGGAATCGGGAAGAAAGCAAACTTATTTGGTTTAACTTTGAGAACAAAATTGAGTAAGATCTTGGTTATCTCTTCTTAGGCTCGAGGAAATTTTCGTAAACAAAATTGGATTCACGTGAACCAACCGAAGTAAACAGCTGTCGTTATTATATATACAGTATAATGAAAATCAAGTAAGCATGTGTTTGCACATTTCTGACGACTCCTTTTCTTATCTGTCCTTTTTCTCCTTTTTTTTGGGCCCATTCTTTTTTTTTATTTAATAGTGTTGCTCCTTCTCTAATTAATGGATCCAATCCAACCAAGTGTAAGAAGGAAATATTATTTTGATTTACAACATGCTTTTTTTTTTTATGTTAAAACACAAATTTCTGTATAACCCAATAAATATCGAGCCGTATTAGTCACCCACCACTAGATTCTTGTTCAAAATTGGGAACCTGAACATGCTAATTCGTTTTCTTTCCATGGCAAAGTGCTCCAACTCAGGAGCCATATAACGAATATAACTTTAGAAACCTTTCCCTCAAAAGTTCAGGTTCATCATGTAATATACAGTGACTAAAAAACACTCTACGCGCTTGTCTTTAAACAGCTTCATAAATCTGGGCTTACTGAATTTGCAAGGCTTTAAGTGTGGAAAATAAGTTTTAAGAGTTGAGCTGTTGAATGTTCAGAGGCCCATTTGTTTTCTTAGTAAACGTTATAACTGAAATTTGGTACTGCTAACGTTACTACGATTATTTTGAAATGACAATGTATGATATTGGATAGATGAGAAAACTTAACTAGAAAAATTATCGGTGTCGCGGATAATCTTCTTGGAAGGGAGAACAATTGCTGCCACGGGTTTATCCGGGTATCCACCGCCTTCATCGATGATCAGTCTCAGACCATCGATGTGAAGCTTCCCATGGTGCCCGCTAACAACAACAGTATGTTTATCATCCAGCTCCTGAAGAATGTTTCAGATTTTCAAAAAAAGAGATTTCCAAACTGAGTAAGATGTTTACAAAACGTTCGGCTCATTCAGTGGCTTACTTGTGGGATGTCCCAAACGTTTTTCCGACCACTTAGATGTTGTATTTTTGAAATGCTTGTGTCTTTAGCTCTCAAGAGCTTTAGTTGTTCTTCTACATTATCCCCTTTCTCTAAACCAGCATGTACCGCTATCAACTTACAATGCTTAAGCCCTTCCTCTGTTTCAATACAAACATCGTCCTGTGGTAGAATCAACAAATGGACACATGAGTTCTACTACGATACACTTTTCCGACGAAACATGCTTATACCACTTATATACATGGCTATAAATTTATAATTAGTTGCAAGAGAGTGACTAATAAGCTCATAGTTCGAGTTCTTATGGTTTTATAACCATTAAACCATTGTTCCTACAAACATCACAGTATAAAATGGTAAGAGAAAAGAGCCCTTACCTCTTCATGGACCCATACCATATTGGTCAAGAACTTCTTGTGACTCTCAGGCACTGCCTTCATCAAATCTATCAAGACATAAAAACAAACAAGTTTCAAAATCATACCAAAGAGATCCCAAAACAGTCCAAACAGCCCTGCTTCCAAACCGAGAAAGATTCAATTTTCAGCCGACCAAATTGCTCAATATTGAAATGTAAAGAGATCTAATCATACCCTGACCACCAAATTCACAAATCACAACGATACTTGAAATGAAACCACTAATTATAAAGTACAACTAGCAGCTAGACAAAGGTGTAACAGAGAATTCTAATGTGTACAGATTCAATCACAGCTTGATCAAGCAAAAACTAAACTATGAAGAACCAAGAAGGAACACATTGATAGAGAATTATACCAGAAGATCCATGAGGAACACCATAAGATTCAAAAGTCGATCCAGCATCATAAATCGATCCTTTATAAGGCATCCCTTTCACAGAATTGAACAGAGACTTAATTTTACCAGCCCATCTCCGACCTTGGAGATGCATATCCTCGAACCCGTCACCTCTGTACCATCCTTCTCTCTCCTCGCTACTTTCGTACTCCTTCCACGTATCCTTCAAATCAGACCCATCTGAAGGACGGGGCAACAAACCCAAGAATCCAGAGAAGGCAAAGTCATGGTTTCCGGCGAGAAAGACGTGAGTTTGATCGGGATGTCTCTCCGGCAGAGAGATTAAAAAGTCGATGACTTTCCGGGTCTCGGGTCCACGATCGCAGTAGTCGCCGAGGAAGATGACAAGAGCTGTGTTGAAATCTGATGGGTCGATGGCGGATTGAAGATTGAGCCAGAGGTTATTGAGCTTCGATATGTATCCATGGATGTCTCCGACGCAGATCACCGTTGCTGGTTTTTGCGCCATCAGTCTCTGTTTCTTAATGATAATGTATTAGTGGGCTCTATGGGCCTGCTGTGGCTCTATATATATGTTTCCAAATAATATCGAGTTTTTTTTTTTTTTTTTTTTTTTTTTTTTTTTTTTTTTTTTTTTTTTTTTTTTTTTTTTTTTTTTTTTTTTTTNTTTTTTTTTTTTTTTTTTTTTTTTTTTTTTTTTTTAATTGTATTACAGCTAGCCGGTCCATTAGCCAAATTCTTACATAAGAAGCGGGATTCCTTGTGTGATGGTGCCTTATACAAATGGACTTACCTTCTGCCACTATAGTAATGTCACTTCACATCCATGTTCGAGTTTTTTTTACACTGAAATAATAATATTTAATTGTTAATTTAATTATTAATATTTATGAATGATAAGAAAACCATAGATCATTATGTAACATGGCACATGGAAATAATCATCAATTTTCTATTAAAAAAAAAATCAATCTACAAAATCGGTATTTAGGAAGAAAATGAAAACTCAAAATACAATATGTGTTCCCTTTAAAACTCAAACTCAAACTCAAAATACTTTTCCTTTTGTTCCCTTTAAATTTTAAAAATTCCAATTTTAAATTTTCAGTTTTGATTGTCACATTGAAATTTATAGAGAAATTATGTAAACGTCTAATACAATCAAAAAGAAGAAAATTTTGTTCATGACATTGATTTTAGGTTTACAAAGTACAATAGTTAATAGAGAGTTTGTATCCCAGTTTGGAGAAGGACCTGAAAACTACCCAAATGTAGTAGCATTGAATACGAAGAAAAACACTCACTCTCACTATGTGTTCTTCGATGTGGGTAACTGCAGTGGATTTAACTATGACATATATATGAGTCAGTCATACAGAGTGGAAGTCGAAGGTATGTTCATATTCTCATAAGCTATAAAGAATGACATTAAGGATGTAATGGTCAAATACGATTTAAGCTTGCAATATACTATCTTCATGGGAGGAGTTTAGCTGACAAATACTTAATGTTGATGTTCTCAACCTCTATTAAACCTAATTTATCTATCTATTACAAAAGAGTATGGAGTTGTTAATAAATGAAATATTGTATTATGATATCCAAATACAATATAATCGTATAGTGTCTATTTAATGCATAACTTAGATTAGCATTTGTTATCTTGTCTAGATTTTCTTCTCATGCATTTTATAGAAGAATCTGGTCTATGAGACTATGACCTTAGATTTTATATAATTGACTTTCTCTGTAGAGGTAATGACACTTAAACTTGATCACCTTATAAAACTTACTTAACACTCCAACTTGGTCTCAGTTTTTAATCGGGTATGAGATTTTTTTATATAGCATCTATCGTCGCAAAGACATGATGAGGTAAATTTTTAACTCCATGAACATCTATATCTTGATTAGTTTCACAAAGAGAATCATCACTCACATCATGTTTAATGTTAAAGAATACTTTGGTAACTTTGTATGAACGATGAGATAATGAATTAAATTTTGCGTGAGATAATAAACGTGTATGGTTCCTCGTTTTTGCGCTATTAGTCTCGTGTCTTGAGATGACAATGTCCTTGGGGCGGACTAGCTAATAGTTGGTTTAATAAAAAAAACTTAAATAAAATTCTACTACTTTTTTTGTATTTAAAAGTGCTAAAATTGATTCAATACTAAATAAAAACACTTCAGATATTTTTCAACATAACATTTGTAGTTTTCTAATAAAGTTTATCATAAGTCACAAGAATAATTCAATCGGTGTATCTATCTCTTTCCTAAAGATTATTATTTGTAGATATGATAATTTTGGATGAGCAAAAGTACAAAATAAGAAAACAACAGAAGAGCAAACGGAATGCTTAGAAAATATACATAAAGACATGAGATACTTAATTAGAAATATTATCGGTGTCACGGATAATCTTCTTAGAAGGAAGAACAATTGCAGCCAAAGGTTTATTCGCGTATCCACCGCTTTCATCGATGATCAGTCTCAGGCCATCTATGTGAAGTTTCCCGTGGTGGCCGCTAACAACAATAGTCTGTTTATCATCCAGTTCCTGAAGAAATGTTTCGGAGAAAACGAAATCATACAAAGAGATTTCTAAACTTAAGCAAGATCTTAATTAATACAAGTGTTGTTCTTTCAATGTTTTTGTTTTTAACCTGTGGGATGTCCCAAACGGTTTTCCGACCAGTTAGAGGTTGTATCCTTGAAATGCTTGTGTCTTTAGCTCTCAATAGTTTGAGCTGTTCTTCTACGTTTCTTCCTTGCTCTAAACCAGCATGTACGGCGATCAACTTACAATGCTTTAGCCCTTCCTTTGTTTCTATACAAACATCATCATGCAATAGTATCACATAATGGACACGTCACATATATGATAACTACTACTACACATGCATTTTCCTGCGTATTAATTAAGCTTTTACCCGCTAAATCAGACATCCTTTGTTTTATAACCACTCAAGTTCTGTTCCTACAAAACTTCACATGATGTATAATGGTTGGAGAAAAATCCCTTAATTACCTCTTCATGTACCCATACCATATTGGTCAAGAACTTCTTGTGACTCTCCGGTACAGCATTTATCAAATCTATAAAGTCAGAGAAGGATTTATAAGAAAACAAACAAGTTTTAAAAGCAACGATCCCAAATAGTCTTTAAAAATGTCACAATTTCACTATCACAAATACTATATGAACTCCAAATCGGGAAAGCTTCAACAATTGCCTGATCATCAAATTTAGAATATCGTTTGAAGAAAATTCACAGATTATGCCAAATAAACTATAACAAAAGAGAAGAAGCAGAACACATCGGTGGAGAATGGTACCAGAAGATCCATGAGGGACACCATAGGATTCAAAAGTGGACGCAGCATCGTATATCGATCCATTATACACCACCCCATGCTCGGAATAATCGAATTGAACCCTAATATTTCCCGCCCATCTCCTACTTTGGAGATGCATGCTCTCGAACCCTTCACCTTTATACCACCCTTCTCTCTCCTCGCTTCTTGAATACTCTTTCCACGTTTCCGCAATATAAGACCCATCGGAAGTACGAGGTAACAAACCCAAGAACCCAGCGAAAGCGAAGTCGTGGTTTCCGGTGAGAAAGACGTGGGTCTGCTCGGGATGTTTCTCCGGAAGAGAGATCAAGAAGTCGATGACTTTTCGAGTCTCCGGTCCACGATCGCAGTAGTCTCCGAGGAAGATGACGAGAGCTGAGCTGAAATCTGACTTGAGAGCCGATTGAAGATTACGCCAGAGGTCATTGAGCATTGAGATGTTTCCATGGATGTCTCCGACGCAGATCACAGTTCGTGGTTTTTGGGCCATCGTTAGTCTTGTTTTCTTGCGATGCAATCTATGTGGGTGACGACTAAACATTGTCAACAAAAGTCAACTGTTTCGATGGTTCTGATTTTCACATGTTAATAAGTCATCTAAACCGTCAAATTTTCACGTGTAACACATCCTACGGTTTACAGTCCTTTGATAGTTCGCTTTCCACGATAAATTATAATTTAAATGATTTACTCAATGACTCTTTTTTTTTTCATTAATAAAAAGGACTAAGGAAGATAGAGAGATATATAAAAGGTGTCAATGATCAATTATTCAATTCATTCACGTTACTATTACAGCATCATATCAAACTCGTTGAACATTCGATTTTTCATGTAAACACGTTTTGGACATTGTTGTGTTTGTGGAGTTTTAGCACCCAGAAAAAAAAACACGGATGATACATGTGATACATGCGTAACTAACATAAAGTTTAACAAAATATATCATGCCATCTCTAAAAAGCTAACTACCCATATAATTTTGTTCTTAATTATTAGTATATAACCTCAATTTTTTTATTACTCAATCATCTGGTGGTTCAAAAAGCTAATATATTTTGGTGCTATAAAGCATATTTTTTATTTTTGTGCAGTGGGTGGCTACTTGCATTATTAAGCTTCCACTAGCGTAGTGACACCGTAAGAGTCAAAGAACATTATTAACATCGGTTTAGTCGAGACATGTCTGGTTCATAGCATATGCAAGGACATCATATTTTTAAATGTCAATTTTGTGAGGCTAAGAAAATAATTGTTTTTATTAAGGAAAAAACGCATAGAGAGGAGCATAAATTTTAATTTCTGGCTGGGGCATCTGAAAATATTGGAACTCCCTGAGTCATGATCCTAGCTTATAATTCACCTCCTTAATTCATTAACATCTCTTACGTTTTCCGGTTTATGATCATTAAAGATATTTATGTATAACATGGCATAATTGAATGTGACGTATAGGTATATACGGCCAGAAATATTCGTGATTATGAATTCATAATTACGTACATTTTCTTCTTAATTATCTACGCACGCAATTCCATTCATTGCTAAATGATAAGCTCTTTTTACGGGACTCTTCACCAAACGCTACTTAATTGCTTACAAATTTATTACTCCATGTATACATCATCTCTTGAAGAGATTCTCTTCCCCTTTCTGGTATTGTTCTTAATCACAATTCACAAATATAACCTCTTCAATAATTAAAACCCAATTCATTCCCCTTATTCCTTCCTGAATCAAACAAGTGAGGTGGCATATATAAGTATAATGGTATATGTAAAATTGTTCCTTTTACTTCATGTAATTTGTCCTTTCTTTCTCTTCACGTAATCCATCCCACGGTAGCTATCTCTCTCTATATATACAATAAACACACAAGAAACACAATCGATCATAAATAAGAAAGAGAGAGAGAGAGAGAGAAGAAGAAGAAGAGATGGGAAACGTGAGATGGCTTCTCAACTTTCTCAACCATGCCAACAAGCAAGAAAGTGTTGAGAATCCTGACAAAACCGGTGTCGTAAAGGCCTCAAACAGTGGATTCAAGATGCCATTGCATTACCCAAGATACAAGAAGGAGGACTACGAGGAGATGGAAGAGTGGAGATTGGATTTGCTTCTTTCAGACTACGGACTTCTTGCCTTCCATGACAATACTCTACATGAGAAGCGAGCTTTTGCAATCGGAGCTTTTCTGTGGCCTCAGCACCCGTAATTTCCATCTCCTTTATTTATCTTCTTTATATTATTTAAGAGTACTAATGGAGATTGTGTAGAGATACGAGAGCGGAAGAGATGAAAGAAACCGCGATATCAATCTACCCAAGATATATGTCAGAAGAAGTCCGTAGTCTGAAAGAAGCAAACGTATCTTTAGTTTTCATTAGACCACTTTATGTTGTCTATATAAGTTTAGCTTTGGATTTTGCATCTATGAATCTTCAATTCAATAAAATGTAGTTTTACCGCTTGTCATGGTAATATGGTATCAAAGCCTTCATTCAAATCTCCCCCAAATGAGGCTGAGTCTAATTCATTATATTTCCTTACCTTGTGTTGCTATTATTGTACCAAAGAATGAACATAAAGAAAGGTGAAGATCCATTAGTATCATTATATAACATGATTCATTGCATCCCCACCCCTAACTTATGACACTATGGTTGTCCGTGATTGGACTTCTTCAAAAGCATAAACTGATAAAGCAAATTCTAATAGCAACATCTATGTAATAATCATACTAGTAAGCATCTTAAAGTTGATTTGTTAGCATGTGGCTAAACACAGTATTATTGAGATCTGCGCTAAATTTCATCGAGATTTGAGCAATAACGCCAACGAAATCGAGATTTGGATTTATAACGCCAATGAAATTGAGATTTGAGCTAATAACTCCAAGTGGCTGACACTCTGAAAATATATGATTAACTAAATAATTATCGATTCTACCAACCAAATAGTATACACGTTTTTATAACAGATATTTTTGATTTTTTGGAGTAAAATAAATTAAACGGAGTTCGTCGTTATAGGAGAGGACAGACAATTCCAACGTGATATATACGTTTTTTCATGTGAGTTCGTCTGCAGGTCATTTTTTGGGATTATAATAGCTAATTTAGGAACGTTAAAGGTATGGATGATATTATTAGTCAAGTCTTTCCAATATGATTATTATATTATCCACTAATACATAATAATGATATCCAATTGATCAATATGCCTTAAACAAATCGAGTCAGACTAGTCCAATACAGACACCTAGACTCGAGAGCCTTATCGTCACTCCACTATATATATAAACCTAAAGTCACTTTCCTCTTAACATACCAAAAAGAAACTGAGAAAGAAATTTTGATTCATCAATGGCGGAAGAGAAGAGCTACAAGTACGTGATCATTGGAGGTGGTGTAGCCGCCGTAAGTAAATTGCTTTGCTCCATTTTTCACATCTTTTTTTCGTTAAACAAGATATATCTTATCGAATTTAAATCCGATAGTGACACAACACAATACAAATACAAACTAGTATAGATTATATGTCTTAGTCCAACGTTTTTTTTTTAGCAACTCGACAGCATTGTAGTTTGTTAATGGTTAGACCATTTTTTATCAACGAATCATCGCTTATTTCGCGTTTGTGCTTTGCTTTCGAATTCCTCTCTCTAGATCTCTTTGATTCTGCTCTCACCTTTTTTTTTTTTTTTAATAACTAAGAAGTTTTGGATCTAGGTTCTCACTTTTACATAAAATCCATTTATGCTTAGTAAACAAACAAAATAAACTGTTTATGCTTTGATTTGACTTTTTTTTTTGGCATTTCCGAATCACAGGGTTACGCGGCGAGAGAGTTTACGAAGCAGGGCCTGAACCCTGGTGAACTAGCAATCATTTCCAGGGAAGCAGTACGTTTTTCACTCTTATGAGTTTGGTCTCGATTTTTCACTCTTACGAGTTTGGTCACAACTTTGAAAATGATTTCACAATTTTTTTTTTTTGTTTGCAAACACAAATACAAGCGCAAAAGATTATAAACACTATTTTTGGAAAGTTGAAACAAATGATATATGATATTCTCTAGTCTGAAAACTGATTTTGAAGCCCATAACCATGTTTTGTTTTGTGTGTTTGTCAATAGGTGTCTCCTTTTGAGCGTCCTGAACTAACCAAAGTATATATCGACCTCTCAGGTAAAACCTTTTTAACTCTATAACATCTCTGTCAATAGATTTAACTTTTATTTGCTACAAGATTTTGGTTTAACTTGGATCACCATTACAGTCAATCCGACCCTTGCGAGTGTCTATTGCTGTGCTGGAACTGGTGAAGAGAAGCAGTACCCTCATTGGTACAAAAAAAAAGGTAATGGTTTAGTTTCTGTCTTCTCCAAGAAATCTCGGTGATTTTCCACTCGCAATGTTTTTGGTGATTCTGAGATAATTTTGATTTTTACAGGGATTGATCTAATTGTGAGCACAGAGATAGTCAAAGCAGATCTTGCTTCCAAGACACTTGTTAGTGATGATGGAACAATTTACAAGTACCAAACTTTGCTCATTGCAACCGGTTCTACTGTGAGCACAATACTTGCCCTTCTCTCTCTCTCTCTTTGTTACGTTCTAAGTTACTCTAGCTGGCGACGACTGATATCAATATATTTTGCAGTACGTAAAATTGTCAGAACTTGGGATCCCAGAAGCAGATGTTAAGAATATATTCTACCTAAGAGAAATCGATGACAATGATGAGCTTTCGTTAGCTATGGAACTATATGTGCAAAACGGACAGGCCGTGGTTATTGGCGGCGGTTTCTTAGGTCTTGAGATGAGTTCTTCTCTAAAGGCTAATAACCATGAAGTGACCATGGTTTTTCCAGAACCTTGGATTCGTAAGTTTGATGCTTAACAAAAAAAAGTTTACCTAAATAATTTTACATTGGATATTATTAGTAAGTTCATTTCAAGATACTAGGAGTTATCAGTTTTGCAAAAGAAGTTTTCATTAACATATTTTCCTCTGTTTGATCGTTGTATAGTGAACCGGTTTTTCACCCCGGAGATGTCTGCATTCTATGAGGCTTACTTAACCAACAAGGGAATCAAAATCATCAAGGGAACCGCAGTCACCGGATTTAACACCAACTCAGATGGAGTGGTCACGGAGGTCATACTAGAGGGTGGAAGAACCCTAGAAGCTAACATTGTGGTCGCCAGTGTCGGTGGTAAACCGGTCACCTCACTCTTCAAAGGCCAACTTGAAGAGGAGAAGGGTGGAATTAAGGTTTGTGATTAAAAAATAAAAGAAAACAGAGCTCTTGTCAATTACCATTATTAGTAGTGAGTGATTAATGATTATTCGTTATTATTGTAGACTGATGGGTTCTTCAAAACAAGCCTACCTGATGTATACGCACTTGGAGATGTAGCCACATTCCCAATGAAAATGTATGGCGAGATGAGGCGTGTTGAACACGCTGACAATGCTCGCAAATCTGCTGGACAAGCCGTCAAAGTAAGAGCCTTACCAGCTTGATTCTATAAATCGAATATACGGATGACCGAACTCTTTTGAGCTAACGACATTAACTAATGATGTGTATCTCTATGGTTCTAAATTGTAGGCAATCAAAGCAGCTGAGGAAGGGAAAACTGTCCCGGATTACGATTATCTTCCCTTTTTCTACTCTAGATTTTTCGACCTCTCGTGGGAATTCTATGGAGACAACGTTGGAGAATCTGTAATCTTTGGAGACACTGACCCCAAAACTCCAAAGCCTAAGTTTGGGACGTATTGGGTTAAAGATGGGAAAGTAGTTGGAGTGTTTCTCGAAGGAGGAACTAAAGAGGAATACAAGGCTATTGCTAAAGTGGCACGAGCACAACCTTCCGTTGAGAGTCTTGACGTGTTATCCAAGGAAGGTCTTTCTTTCGCCACCAAGTTTTAATAGCACCACTCTTTGAGACTTTGGGTCTTTGTTTGGTATAAGTCAGATTGATGCAACAATATCTCCTTTTGTCCTTTGATTTCGTATGGAGCCCCTTTTCTGTTTGGGAGAATAATTTAGTATAAGAATGTATTTTATTTGGTTTGATCGAATCATTGGATTTTAAAGTTCTTGCAATATTCGATTCATGATAGATATTCAGTTTTGGATGCACGTGAACACATGGCATTTGCCATGCTCTTGATTAAACTTTTTGAGTCAGACCAAAACTGTAACATTTTTTTTTAATGTCCAACACAACTTAAATTAATACTATAATTTTGAGAATCAAAATATAAAACCTGATTTAGTAAGTTTTTTTTTGGTAGTCAACTATCAGTTACACTCATAACTCAATTTAAATTAATAAATTAGTGATAACATGTACTACCAAATCACACCTTTCGCTAAAACTCTTCTTTTAACAACAGAATCGTGCTTCTCACGAGATGCTTTCTCGAATTATTCCAAAAACCGCCCGGTAAATCGCTCTCCTAGAGGCTTACACTGCCTAGGGTTTATCTGCTTCGACCCGAAACTTAATTAGATCTGCTTCGACCCCTATGATTTTTGAATCTTTGCTCGTTTTGATTATCAAATTATTATTTTATTATTTTCTTGTGTGTAGGAGAGATAAAGATTAGAACTTTGTGTTTGTTTCCAACATGGAACATGTGGGATTTGTCGATCTCGATACAGAGCTGATATAAAAAATTGGGACTTGGTGTTGTTTTCTATGTTGCATCGAATCTAAATCCACTGAAAAAATCCTTTAATTATCTCTAAGTAAATTAAGCTTCTATAGTCTCAAGATATCAATTTAAGACCAGCTTGTGATTTAAAAAGATCAGTAGAAGGTTTTTTAGAGCATCTTTAATGGTAGGTTTATATTTTTGAGGTTCTTACATTTTTTAGTATTTAAAAGTATACTTTTATAAAATAAGAATCTTTTGTTTGTTAATTAAAATTGTACTCCTCCAATGATAAACTCTTATAAGTGAAGTTTTTAGTTTTGAAAAAAAAAATTAGAGAGTTAGTTATCAAGTCTCTGAATTAAAACAGCAACATGAATGAGAAAAACCAGAAAATATATATAAACCCTAATAAATCCCCAAAGTCCGAATTACATAATTCATACTTCAAACCATTGGTATGCACATAGAGAATCGAGAAGAAGAAGGCATCGTTAGTTAAATTTGTAAGAGCCAAATTGAAAACCCTCAAAAGGAATCATCATCCGTAGTGGTAATGGGAAGAAAGTGAACCATTCTCTCGGTCTTCACTTATGGATTGTGGTGCTGATGATAGTATTTAAGATAAGAGATCAAAACTTAAATCCAAAGGGTGAAAAGAAACTGCATGCCTGCTTAGACGATGTCTCTCTCTATGAAGATGTCTCTGTGTGAGCTGACGGGTTTGTGTCTGCAAGAGAGAAGAAAATAGATCAGTTGCTGCTTAGTAGAGTAAACAAAACAGAGTCAATAAGATCATGAACAGGATGAACATACTCAATTCAATTAGATCATGAACATGATACGTCTTCAAACAAGCATAACCTATGGACCATAATAACTAAAGCAATTAGAAGATGTCGAATGTGAAAATAAATTGGTTCCACTATATTAAGATATATCACTACATACAATCCAACCAACCAAAAGAAGCCTTTCACGAGAGCTATTGAAAAGAAACACACACAAACTAGATCCAATTTGATTATAAATCATCACTAGAGCTAAAACTTAGGGCAATTTTGTTATAAGATTAGAGACTAATCACAAGATAACCTATGGAATGATTCAATTAGCTCTGAATCACATGAATCAAGTTACGGGATTCCCAACTTAACTAAAATCACGAAGCTACAGTAAACAATTCGGGTGAGCGGAGGAGGAAGAAGCAAAGAACCTGCAATCTGATAAGAACGAAGGGAGAGAGATGATAAAAAAAGGCAGAGAAAGAGAGGAATCTTTTACAGCAATAGAATCATGCACCAGAGTCGCCGTTGAGATCTGCCGTCGATGGAGATGATGAGTTAACGAGGTTGAGCAGCCGGAGGCCACCCAAAATTGAATTATTCTTCTCTGCTTGCAATCAATTTGTGAGAGAAAACTCTTGATTTTGCACTCTCTCCGTCAAGAAACAGAGAGGAGGAAGAGAAAACATAATCAACAAAAAAAAAAAAAAATCTTTTATTAAAGGAACACCCAACAATTAACGAACACGTCGTCGTCTCTTATGTTCTTTTTAACCTCTTAGTTAAGAGGCAATTCTTACCAAAATTCACAATTTTGATTTAATTTTAAATAGGTTAAACCTAAGAATTTGGGACTAAGAAGTCCCGATAAAGATGCTCTTATATTCTTATAACCAGTTGCTTTTATCCATGACTTCAACGATCCTTATAATATGCACCATATAACCAGCGAGCGCTTGACTTGAAAACTATCTTCGCTACAAAGACAAGACGAGACAAATGTTATAAACACAATTTAGTGAAGGAAGAGATAGAAACACCAATAATGGAAAATATTTTAATTTAAGTCTTACTCTTAAATCCAAACTTCTGTGAGACTTTTATGTAAAACCGAGTAAACAGATCTCCATCCTTCTTCGGTTGGATGAAAGATGTCCCAAAAGAAGGCACCCTTTGGATCTTCACAAACTGTGTACTTCTTCTCACCCTTCTCGTCCACGTTTGAGCAGTCGTGATTGCTGTCGATCCCAACACAACACGGTTCCAACGGGTTCCCAAACCTCGTAACACCTAAGCGATTCACAAGCCTCGTAAAATATATTTATTTACAAAAAAAAAGAAATAACAATTTTAGGATCCAAAAACTTTCAACTTTTTTTTTTGGTTTACCCGGTTCCGGTCCTTTGTTCTTGAAAACGGTCAAGAAGGCGTTGTAGTGATCAAGGACGACGAAAGTGGAGGGCTTGGTCTCATTGTTAAGCCTGGCGACGGCTTTATGCAATAAATAGTTGTGAAGATTCGTTGATATGTTATCTGTCGCGTTGCAACGTTGGAATGAAGTAAAGACGGTGATGCTAGGGAGGCATCCGAGTGGCTGCATTGAAGTAATCGCTATCTTCTTCACTCCTAACTTGTGGATGCGTCTCGCGTTTGCCTCAATTTGACCAACGACTTGCTGCATGAATGCCGGTAACTCCTACAAGAATAATTTGGCTTTACTTTTGCATGCCATGCTTATTTACGTTTACAATTTCTAACAAAATTAAAGTATTATATTATTAAATTTAGATATAAATTTATATGTTTTAATGTTTTCATATTGAAACAATGGGATCGTAATTAAGTGAAAAAAAAACAATATATATATATATATATATATATATATGGTAAAAATATATATATATGGTGTTTACTTACGGTCAGTGGGCGTTTTAGGGCCATGAAAGTGGCATAGTCGTTGCCGGCGACGCTGACGAGAGCGAGGGAGGAGGGGAGATGGGAGGGAGAGTAGATATTGCGGGCGGTAAGGATGCGTTCGAAATAATCAATCTGAGTTGTCATGTTTGGCAATGGATTATCTTTAGTCTTAAACACTCCTGTTCCTCCGTACGCATAATTCATCCCGCACAATAGCCGTTCCTTTCCCGCGTAATCCTTCCACGTGTATGGGATCGGTGACTTTATCCCCAAGTATCTTGCTGCACACACGCATCAAAAGATTGGTGTAAGAATTAAATCAAAACGTTTAGTTGTTCAAAATTAACAATTCGTAAATGCAAATAATGTATAGAATTTTCATAAAAAGTTAAAAATAAAAATACGTGTAGATCATGAATGCAAATAAAATGAGCAGTTTCTTATCTTTTTATTTTTACAAAGAGATTCAATACTGCACATGGTAATTTTATTAATCTAATACAAAACCATACCTAATAAATATTGAATCAATTTTCTAGTGTATGTACCGAACTTATACTTCCACGTCAGCACTATTGCACCTAGTAACAAAATACTCATACTTTTTCCTTTTGTGATATTTAGGATATAAATCTACTACCTACGTAACGAAACCTAGCAAAACAGTATGGCCGAAGCCCATGATGAATGATGTACGGTTTGTTAGCGTTGGTGTTGAATTTTCGTGGCCGATTCACACCATCCATATCCTCATTTATTGTGAACAAAGAAAAAGTGTGTGAGAGAGAGAACCTAGAAAATCGGTGGCGACACGGCCATCGGAGAAACGACCGGAAGGTTTTTGTGGGAAAGTGATGCCGTAAGGAATTTTCCAAGAATCGGAAAGAGACTTCCTTATGTTTCCTGTATCTGCATAGGAATCTCCGAACACGAACAGCCTGTTCGGTCTCAAGCTCTTTGAGTTACTATGTTGAAGATGATCCGATTCAGCACCTTCAAAACATTAATCGTTAATTAGTAATAGGTTTCAGAGATCCACTTATGTGATTAAGAGCTATATTTTAGATGAATATGCTCCATAATTACCTAAGAAGAAATATGAGAATGAGAACAAAAAGAGAGTGATAAACAGATTTAGAGACTTCATTGTTGTTGGTGTATTAAGGTATCAGATTCAAACCAAGAAGAGGCTTTTGTGTGTGTGTGCATGTGTGTGTTTGTTTTGATGTGTTAAAGTAAGCAAAGTGGAGCGAAAAGAGGAGGAAGAATAAGTATATATGTGGTGCGGATAAGTTTGAGGAGAGGCTTTTTGTGAATTTTATTATTTTTTTCACTAACACATTGTCCTTTTTGGCTTTGTAGTGACAATTACAAAAAGAGGGAATTAAAAAAAGAAGGTTAATAAAATAACAGAGACGATTTGGTCAACTGAAGGTTCATAGTCATAATGTTACCTATCGGCAAAAGATTATAACTTTCACATACAATTGTGAAATTGTCAAAACCAATATAATCTTATATTTTGTATAACATAAAAATCGTACTGTAAACGAATTGAAATAAAATGAGCTTTTTAATCAAGAAATGATTTGAGACCATAATACTAAATGGACCGCACGTCTAGACGTAGTGCCCTTCCACACATATTACATAATTTCCTCCCTAACCAAAAGGTCTCATTTTATATATATATATATATATATATATGAAGTCTTTCTTACATCAGAGAGCATTGTCTCAAAATCATCGAAACAAAAGAAAAGTCGTCATGGCGCAGAAGATCACAACATTGGTTCTGCTAATCGAAATATTGTTTCTGGTGAGTTGTGTGAGTCATTTCACCACGACGACGGCGGATAACGACGTTGATGTGATTCACGTAGCCGGAAAAGTTATGTGCCAAGACTGCTCTCTGAATTACGGCGAATGGATCAACGGCTCTGAACCCATCAAAGGTATACATTAATTGTTCCAATAAATTTGATTTTCTGTATTAATCACTCATAACTATAAAAATCCAAACATCAGTTATGGTTGTTGTATGACCAAAACTAATTAATTACGGTTATATCTAAAAAGGCTATGACCAAGACAGAAGCTAACCAATCACGTTCAAAAATTGAAAATAAATTTCTTTTAGCTATATATTTTTTTCTTTTCTTGTATGCAAACCGTGAGAAAACTCTCAAGACCGGATTATATTAACCAAATTATTCCACTTTGTATCTTTCAGGGGCAGTGGTATCAATCACTTGTATGGACGAGAGGAGAAGAGTGAGATACTATGGCAGCGACAAGACAGATGAGAGAGGCCAGTTCGATCTAATCGTCAACAATGTCCTCTACGGCGGCAAGGAACTCAAGCCTCAACTATGTAATGTCCGGCTAGTGTCTTCTCCGGACCAGTCATGTGACATTCCGACCAATTTTGGGGATGGTCTAACCGGAGTGAAGCTAGTTCGACCATTCATGGTTTTCAAGGATCTGGTTAAGTATGTGGTCGGACCATTTTATTATACCACTCCCATGTGTGAGACGCCCAAATTTGAAAACAACTACTAAAATTGGGAAGGTTTTGACTTTCTTGGCTGAGGTCATTTAAACTTAGTGGTCTTTCATTAACATAATATATATATTACTCAAATATTCGTAATGTGACACGTTTTTGCTTCCGTAATTCTGGTAATTCTTGTACATGTCAATTTAAACTATACTCGTCAAAAAAGAACCAATTACAATATATTTTCCCTTGTAATAGGTCTCTTCCAATTAGTAGATTTCCTCTAGTAAATTATCAAGTACTAAAAGTGATAAAATGGCAGTAACAAATAGCTGAAACTTTTGTGGAATGAAACTAACATCGTAAAGTGAAATAAATTAACACCGTTTAACCAAATTACGGGTACCAGTTGTAACTCTGATTTTTTAAACTGGTACTCGTTGTCGACCAAAAAAAACAATGCTTTTTCTTTTTTTTTTAAAGTCTCAAACAGAAAAGGGAAATCACTAGCTATAAAGAGATTCGGAAACAAATTTTGACAAAAGCATGCACATCTTTGGCCTGACTATTCTGCAAAAAAATTATCTAGATACTCAATGATACATATATAAAATCTCCAATAAAACAAAACTACACTCCAATTTAATTTATATCTCAAATTCGGATATTCCTTCCTTTTATTCCTCACACAAAGAACAACATACTACGGGAGTGGATACACCACAAACATAATGAAGATAAACAAAAACATAGATAAAGAGAGAGAAGAGAGAGCGAGATAGAGTATTACATAACTAGAGAGGTACATAATCTGCTGATTCCGAGGGGAACCGAAGCTTGCCAAAGGATAGAAGTTGCCCAATTTCGAGAGGGAGATAAACAAAACTCGCTGTCTGAATCAGCTGTCTCTTCATCATCAGCCTTCTGCAATCTTCATTGCTCCATATCATAAAACACTTTCCTTACATGAACACAAAACCGCTTAATTGTAGAGGGTATTCAAATTTGTTTTGTACATAGGCCATCCCCTAGAGATATGAATAACATCTAGATAATTAAACTAGAGGTTTTCATTCTTCGTCGCCTTAGGGGATGGCCATTTTTTCTTCTGTTTTGTGTAGTTGTTGTGCCAAATTTAGAGAGGGTTCAACAATGGAGGCTTGCTAGGGGGGTTTTATAGCTTTTACTTCACTTTTTTTTTTTTGCGTTTTTTTGTTTGTCTTTGGTCATGAAGACATTTTTAAAAGATACACACACCTAAACCACATATTACATAAGCTATATAGTGTTCTTTCCACCTTTTCTCATTTCTTTTTCATATAAAAAACCAACTTTTTGTCACAATCAACCAATATATTTCATGTTTGTTAATATATTTCTCTTTTTATAAATGATACTATATTGTACAAAATGATGTACTACTGTTAATAGGTCGTATATGTTGTTAAGTTATATTGGTATCATATATATATACACGTATTTATCTTGTATGTCTTATAACATTCTATTTCCTTTTTCTTCCAGATTTTACGTACTGTTAAACAATAAAACAAAACAAATAAAGAATGGAAAATACTGTAGATTATTGGTGAACTTAAGTAAAGGGGAATAAATAAATGGTGTAAAGACGAGGGCATGAAAAAGTAAATTAAAAAATATAAGTGGAAGCAGATGATGGAAACAAGGGGAGTCTTACGTGAATATGCTTGGAATTTTGGATCATCCGATGGAATATGCCATTACCAATATAGCCTTTTTCAGTTTTCACAGACATTATACACTCATCAGCTGATGACATGTTCAAAAATTACGTTATTTCTTTATTCAATACTTTAGTCATGTACCTGAGCTGTCACGTAGTCACGAACCTAAATTCTTTAAATGCTATCCAGAAATTTTAAATTTAGATTAAAGATCTCTAGTAAAATTAATTACGACGTGACTCTCTTTTACTGAATAGTATTAATATTTATATACATAAACAGTAAAGTTATTCATTACGTATGCAATCTTTGTGATATATATTCGTCTCTAACTGCGTGTCATGGTAATAACTTGATTCGTTTTGTTAAATGAAAAACTCTTTATTTTTCTTTCTTATAAGAAACAAAAGTCCCAAAATATTTTAAGACAAAATAGGACGCAACGCATTACGTTTATCTTTTCTGGAATTGATCAGCTAACTAACAAAGCTTAGTGATTTATTTGAATTGTGTTTATTTTGCTCCAAAATTTCGTGTCCAGCTAGTTGATACCCAAAAAAAAAAAAATTGGATCTACTTACTGATCGGCCTAAACTTTCAAAATTATCTAAGTCAATATTAGCCCAAAAATTTGAAATTTTCAAAAAAAAAATGATTAGTGCGTACACGTGTCAGTACATATGTACATATACATTTGTCATAATCTAGCATTCGGATTTTTTTTGTTTTTGTTTTTGGTACTTCGCATTTCTTAAGAAAAAACTCTATTTGCAAAAGGAAAGCTAGCAGAAAAGGGTAAAAGAATTAGAGAAATTGAAGGTTGATGGGTTATGCTTTAATGGGGCAAGTAATGATTGGCGTGTGCATAGGAAAACGCATTAAAATTGTGGGAGACCGAACCGTTGTCAAACAATGAGCGCCGTTGACACAACTCTTACTTACAATCCTCAACAGTTCCTTTGATTTTAAATGAAATTGTTGCTGCGCGCACATCAGGAACCCCCGGCCCATTCATGAGTAATGTTCAAGTTGGCTTCAAAAATGTATCATGTATGTGTTCCTAAATCCCAAGTTTGTTAGATGGAAAAAAAAAGAGAGAGTAATGTTCAAGCTACGGTATTTGTGTAATTAAAACCGGAGCAACTATTTGTTATCGTGAATCTTCGTTTTCATCAACATTCGGATTAGCTTCGTCTAAACTATAAACATCTAAAATATTTGAGCTTCAAAATCTGTCAATTATTTGTTTGGGCTTCTGAAGCCCAAAAGGTCGAAACTATCAGTAGATTACATTTTTTTTTATAAAAAAAAAAATCAAACTACAAGTTCCTTTTGTTTTTAACGTGTTACAGTAGGTCACGGACTCTGTATACTGTATGTTTGGGTGGGTGATATAACAGAAAATGAAAGTGACAGGAGAACTATGCATGATTAAAAAGTTTTGTACGATGTTTTTGAAATCAAGAGAATGATGTTCTGTCAATCTGTCTCTTTAATAATACTGTTTTGTCCTCCGTATCTCCCCACACAAGGTTAATAATGGGTTTGCTATTTTTTTCCTCTCTCATTTACCAACCATATGTAATATGTATATTTAAATAGTGATACAAAAAAAAAATTATTAACACAAATCATTTAAATTACTATTTTTATATTTATTTTCATCAATAAATACTCTTATTTTCTTTTTTTTCTTTTTTTCTTTTTTTACTACCAAATTCAAAGCTACAATTTATAGTGTATCTATGAATCCCAAATTGGTTTCAATCAGGATTATACAAACTACAAAATTTCATTAAAAATTTTAGAATCATAATTGTAATCAATTTTTTTTTTTTTTTTTTTTTTTTGATGTTACGAAAAAACTCGCTTTGAAAGCCTG
>NC_025703.1:4092603-4125753 GCF_000633955.1 Camelina sativa | reverse complement strand
TTTTTTGCGATGTTACGAAAAAACTCGCTTTGAAAGCGTGGTGAAAGTATACTATTCCCTATTAGATATGCAAGGTTTATTTTTGGAAAAAAATCTACAAAACTTGTTTAATGATTTAACTAACATTTGTACATACTCATATTCAAAATGAAAATTTTATTTTTGTGTGATTTTATGGTATTTCTTTTCTAAGCCTTGCCATATTTTAAAATTTGATGTGGAATCATAAGTTTTTTGTTGGTTGTTTTGAGCCATGCATTTGCTTCAAATGGGGCATCCAGCATCCTTCTTAATATGATAGTTTTTAATTCTTTTAATAAAAAATATGGCATATATATTGCCATTGATACGGTGAATGAGCCAAGAATGAAACCACTAGTTAGAATTTAGAAGAAGGCATTGACTCATTAGGATTGGCCTTAGAGATATTATATTAATTATTAAGGTCCATTAGGACATAAAACAAGATTATCACTAAGCACTTTGGTCATAATCCACATAATAATTTAACGCTATGATATTGTAATTTATATAGTTAACTAAGTTATCTACTGATATTTGAATATAATTAGATATTGATGCCTTCATAAGTCCCACAAGAGGTACATAAGAATAATATATGATCTATCAAAAATGAAATCTATAGAAAATATTGCGCTAGATTTCAATCCACGAAAGAAGTTTCATCAAAATTTTAAATCAATAATTGATATTGTGACTCGACTTTTTATCCGTTGAGGTGTATTTTTGTTTGAACAAAATAACAATTAATTTTGTAACTTCCTATCGGTTTGCAGGAAAACATATCATTTTCAATACTACTTGGTAGGGTTATCGTGTGACTCTTTGAATTGGGGCACACCACATGCAATTTGACCGAGACTAATCGTTGAGCGCGGTATAATTATGAACAGCATATAAAGTACTTTAATGAAATAAAAGGTGGAAATTGTATTTACTTGCTGCAGGTTATATATGCTATGTAAAAAATCATCTCGGAGACAAACAGTCACTAATCAACTTTAATGAACGTAGTTGTTAATATCGTCGAAAAGAACCCATTCTATTTGTCATTGCATGAAAAATGCAACGGACGTGACTAGACCCAACGCAAATCACTAAATTAAATACCATTATAAATTTTAGTCTTAAGAAAAAAAAGTCTAGAATTATACACGATGTATACAAATGTGTACACAATGTGACATCACTCATTGGGCCAACAAACCTATATTCGCTTCATTTTGTAAGACCAATGGCTCTAAAGCTTGATAAATCTAACAATTTTACTAGTCAAATATATATATGAAACAAGTTTGGTCGGCATCTAGCAAGAGAAGAAATTCCCATTTTATAAGAATACATCCCAATCGTGTTATATGAATTTACTTTACACTCAATATCTAATATGTAAACGTTGTCCTCTCTAGTGGTTGGTTGCTAAGTAAATAATGATAATTTTACACTATATTTTATTGATTTAGAGGGTAACTGTTTTGTAACTTCGAACATGTTTCAGGTCAAATTGTCCGTGGTAACCACGTGTATTGTGCACTTGTCACTATCATTTCTTGACTATTTTTTACCAAATCCTCTAGCTATGTCTTCCTCCAACGGTAGAAAGTTGTTTGTTAATTTAAAATATATTAAAAAGAGAGGAAATATCATTGTAAATCTGCGGCTAATACACGTATTTACAAATTATGAATATAATAAACCTCCAACTTGCTGTTAAATTATACTCACTAATAATATCACTTGCTTAATTAAAAAATTGGATGCGTCGGCATAACTTGAAACATGGTCGTTTGTTGACAACAAAAGGCACAAACTGTTATTAATTAGAACTAATATGCTAACGGTAATATATTCAATTTCAATTCATATAAACATATCTTTTTCAAAAAAAAAAAAATCATATAAATATATTATTATTTGATTGCTATATTTAGTGCGATGCTGAGATGGTTTATAATCAAGACAGAAAGAAAATACATAGTACCAAAACAAGTTCCACAAATGTGTTTATTATTAGGAAATGAGAAGGTATGATCTACTTAAAAGAAATATAAAAATTGAGCTCGAGTCATTGTTCGAGAGACTAATTTCTTTTTGGACGTTTTCCTTAAGGTATCCGGATGTCAAGTACGTATCGAACTATGAGTAGCAATGGTTTGAAGTTTATCTTCAGAAAAATGCTTTAGGCTACGGGAGACTAATTTCTTTTTGGACGTTTTCCTTAAGGTATCCGGATGTCAAGTACGTATCGAACTATGAGTAGCCAATGGTCTGAAGTTTATCTTCAGAACATATATCATTTTCATACTATTTGCTTCTCTAATTCAATTCACTGAATATATCTCCGCGTTAAACTACAGTTAAAAAAGAAATTAATGATTGATGATGAAGAATGTTTTTTGGTCTCGCAAAATTAATAAATTAAAAGTAATGGGAAACTGGAATTAACAACAAAGAGAAAACGACAACATAAATGGAATTTTCTGTGAGTTAGTGGTAGCCAACCCCACTACTTGCATCGGTGGCTTTGGTTAATTACTTGATTTTAGATACAATGTAAAATTAAGTTCTTGGATAGCTAGGTAGATATTATGTTATTCTTGATTTTAAAAACGAAAATATGATAGAAGTTGATTGATTTCTTCTTCATCTTTCTATAGTGTGATCGCCTCGACTGACAAGTCTACAAATAAAGAGAAAATATAAGTTATAAATGCTAATACGCTGTTTTAGAAAACTTCATAAGGGTTAGGGTAAGATCGATGTTATTTCTAATACTTTTGGTTTTTGTCGCGTTTCTTAAGTAATTCTTAAGTTGTACGTTGCATGGGAAAATCATACTTTTTTGTTCTGTTATGTTTTAAAAGTAGTACTTTTATAATGTTAATCAAGCTTCCTTTTTTTTTTTTTGGTTAATACGTTTCAGGCCTTTTACTTATAAAAAACGAAGTATAATTAACTTGTCTGATCACTAATCCCAGCATCATTATAATAATCCACCGAAAAAGATATGTAAAAGTGTTAATCATATATATAGCACATCACAACGACTATCATTTAGCACCTTCCTGTTTAACCTTTTTCCCCTTACATTATTTTCTTCCTTTTCTTCATTTGTTATATTATAGTATACATAGACTATTAATTAATTGTTTTCGCCCAATTAAAATTTGATAAAACGAGAACAAAACATACAAATGTTTGGTCGAAATGACCAATATATGACAATAACATCATTAACGTTAAGTCTGGATCTTCGTTGAATTGACAAATCTTCGTTGCAGTGTTCAGTGTTCTAGTATACTATATATACATATTAGTCCATAACAAATCTTTTTTAACTGCAGGACAGCAGGAGAATGTGATAAAAAAAAAAAAAAAAAAAGTTGCGGATATAGTAGTAGGTATGATTGACGTGCAAACTGATGATAGTTTGAGAACGTAAATAATTTTTTTTTAATCATAATTCCAAATACAAACATATGCATACTTCCTAATTAAACATTACCTAAAGCGGCATAAAACTTTCTACTGAATACGGAATGCGACCCCCCAAATATCTCGTTTATTAGTACGATTTATGTTACTTAGTAAAAGTTTTAGGCAGTTAATGCCGATTAGTTTTATTGTATTTGTCATTTATTTGAGATTGATAATGTCGATTTACACTGGTCAAAAGATTTTTTCGAGCAGTAAAATCTGTAATCAATTCGTTTTTTTTTTCTTCCTTCAAACTCGTCCTGGTCAACTTTTTTTTTATCAAACTCAAATTGGTGAGCAGAAGAAGAAGTTGACTTAAAATATTGGAACGCACGTGGATAAGTGTAAGAAAAACACAATGTAATGTTTCCCTTCACCGGCCAAAGAGCAGGTCAACATCTCTACCTTCTAAAACACTTAAATTTCTTTTGTTGTTGAATAATAAATCTCATTCATTAAACAATTAATTGTTTTTTTTTCTCTTGAAAAAAATATCTCAAACCACAATGAAATAGAAAGATTGTTAATAATTATTAAATTAAACCTTTGATTATTTTTCACCAGCTACAAAACTTTTCTAAGAGATATATAAAGGAAACCACTCTTTTGCAATCCAAGACACAGAGGTTAAGTGGGTTTTTTAAGATCAAGAAAAAAAAAGATAGATCACATTGGAAAGGGTATATTGGTAAATTTGGGTAAAGTTAAAAGCTTGAATTTTTATGGAACAGAGGATTCTGAAATAAGAAGCTGTTATTGTGGCGCTTAAGCTTCGGGATTTGGGTCCAGTCGTGTCTCCTCCTTTAGAAAAGATTTTGACCAACAAAGCCCACAGAAGCTGAAGACGAAGAAGAAAGAAAGAGAGAAGAGATAAGAGCTTCGAGCTTGTTCCGTACGGTTTGTGCCACTCTGACTTTTAGTGCTCTCTCTCTCTCTCTCTCTCTCGATTTGGTTTTTCGGATCCGGGTTTCGTTTTTCGAGTTCGGGCTTTTTTTTTTGCTTATTGTTTGTCTTTGGTGGTCTCTTTAGATTGAAGTCTTTATCTAGGATCTTTGATTTGTGTTGCTTTCATTTCATCTTTGATGAAGATTGAAGATTGAAATGGTGTTGCTTGGTGTGATTGTGTTGATAAAAGTTTTAAACTTTTGTTTCCATTAACACGACTCTCATATTGGGTTTGAAGAAAGGAGTTTCATTTTGAAGTCTAGATTTCAAAGTTTTTAGGTTGAAATGTTGGAAACTTGTAATGAACATTTTAGGTTCATATTGATCAAATTCCTAAAAAGTAGGATTCTTTCTAGCTTTTGTTGGTTTGGTAAATTTGGCAATACTACTGTGGCTTTTATTTGGGAGACGTGAGAGGAATCTCTTCTTTTATAAAAAAAATGAGAATTCAACTGAAAAAGTTTGAGAATTTGATTGAAAAGTTAAGATTTTTTTAATGAAGACTTTATGATTGCAGATTCGTCTTCTTCCCTAAAAGGCTTTCCTTTTGAGAGTAAAAAAAAAGGGGGTTTTGTTCTTTGCTCCTCACCCATTCTCTTCTCTGCTTATCTGTGAAAATTTAATGAGTTCTTGTTTTTTTCAAGTGGGGACCAAGAATCAGATGCGTGTCTTAATTTTCTTGTTTGATAGAGAGATTTGAGCAAAGTCTTTGCTTTTGCGACCACTTATATCTTTTCATGTTTTCCTCATTAGTTTTGGATTTGTTTATATCCGTCAAAAGTTTGTTAACTTCCTTTTGTGATTCTGATTCTGATTCCAGATTCATACATCGTGACTTGGAACCTGATTCTTGCATCTGCTTCGGAGCGTAGCTGAGCACATTATATATCCCACAGTTTGCCAGTTTACTGGAGTTATCCTCATGTTCTGTTGAAAGAGTGTTCTCCTTGAAGCCGGTCACGCCTTTTTGCTCTACGGTTTTGTCTGAGCAATTTTGCGTTTAGCTTCTTTGGAGAGATTTACATGTCTGGCCTTGACGTGGGAGGAGGACCAGTTGCTTTTGCAGAAAGAACAAAATCTGTTGATGCACTTACTAAGAAAGAGATCCTATCGGCCCTGAACAATGGAGAAATTCCCGAAACTTCTGAGGATGCTAGGTTCAGAGTGAGGACCCTGTTGCTCCCTGATGCTGAATCCTACTGTGGTTCTTTGCTTGGAAATGTTCCCGAGGGATCAGGGAAGTACGTGTGGTCAGATGGGTGTGTTTATGATGGAGAATGGAGGCGTGGGATGAGACATGGAATTGGAAAGATGATATGGGCTTCCGGGGCATGGTATGAAGGTGAATTTTCAGGCGGTTATATGCACGGTTCAGGGACTTACGTGGATGCTAACAAGTTAACATATAAAGGAAGATGGCGGCTTAATCTGAAACATGGGCTTGGATATCAGGTTTACCCCAATGGTGATGTCTTTGAAGGCTCTTGGATTCAGGGGTTGGGAGAAGGTCCAGGCAAGTATACTTGGGCTAATAAAAATGTATATCTTGGGGATATGAAAGGAGGGAAAATGTCAGGAAAGGGTACGCTGACTTGGGTTACCGGTGACTCCTATGAAGGAAGTTGGTTGAATGGAATGATGCATGGTGTTGGTGTATATACATGGAGAGATGGTGGTTGCTACGTTGGAACATGGACCCGTGGTTTGAAAGATGGTAAAGGCTCGTTCTATTCAGCGGGAACCAGAGTTCCTGCAGTGCAAGAGTTTTATTTAAATGCTCTTAGGAAAAGAGGCGTTTTACCTGATTTGAGAAGACAGAATCAAGTTGCTTCTTCGGTTAATATGGAAAACCTTAGAGTTGGCGTGAACCATAGTAAGCTCTCAAAAGGGAGCTTAATAAACTTAGAACAGTCCCGAAACGGAAGGGTTTCTTTAGAAAGACGGTGGAGTCTTGAAGTATCTATTGAGAAAGTGATAGGACATGATTACTCGGATTTATCTACAGCAGTTTTAGATAGCGGAAGTAGCGTGCAGTATAATGCAAACATACCGATCTTGGAGCGGGAATATATGCAAGGTGTTCTGATCAGTGAGCTTGTGGTAAACAACGGGTTTTCACGCACATCCAGAAGAGCAAAAAGGAAACACAAAAGACTTGTTAAAGAAGCTAAGAAGCCCGGAGAAGTTGTTATCAAAGGTCACCGGAGTTATGATCTGATGCTCAATTTGCAGCTTGGAATCAGGTATGCTTGTCCATAATCTTGTCTTGTGTCCTGTGAGAGTAGTATAGCTCTAAAGGCAGCGCCGAGTATTGTGTCACTGAACTAGTTCAAACGTTAGATATACAGTGGGGAAAATTACACCCATACAAAGGCGAGAAGTACGGACCGCAGACTTTGGACCTCGGGCTAGTTTTTGGATGAATTTTCCTCGAGCTGGCTCCACGATGACTCCTCCGCACCACTCGGAAGATTTTAAATGGAAGGACTATTGCCCAATGGTATTCAGGTTAATATTTATGGAACTATATTTTCTTTACCAAGAAATTTTACGCATAGAATTTTTCTTTGTAGTATGATTGTGTCCTTGGTGTTTACATTCATTCTAAACCTTCTAGGAACCTGAGGGAGATGTTCAAGATCGATGCAGCTGATTATATGATGTCCATTTGCGGAAATGATACCTTAAGGGAACTTTCTTCTCCAGGGAAGAGCGGCAGCGTTTTCTTCCTGTCTCAGGATGATCGGTTCATGATAAAAACACTCAGGAAATCTGAAGTCAAGGTTAGTAACCACTTATGTATCCACCATCTCTGTTTTCACATTTCTCCATTTCTTTATGTAGAGTTCTGCTTGTGTGTGATATATGGACATCGATAATTCGAGATTAATAAAATTTCATGTGTAGGTTCTCCTGAGGATGCTTCCAGATTACCATCATCATGTGAAAACGTATGAGAACACCCTCATTACTAAATTCTTTGGCCTTCACAGAATCAAACCATCAAGTGGTCAAAAGGTCCTGAAGCAATGAATCATATATTCCTTGATGATTCTGATTTTGATTATTAGTTACTATCATTAGCTTTGAGATTACCAACATTGCTGCCTCCTGAAATGATCTAAGAGTAGCAACCTGGCATTAGAGCATCATTTTTAAATCCAAATAAACTTTTAGACTAACTAACTTTGAAAATCTCTCTTGCATTGCAGTTCCGCTTTGTGGTGATGGGTAACATGTTCTTTACAGATCTAAGAATTCATAGGAGATTTGACCTTAAAGGTTCGTCCCTGGGACGCTCTGCAAACAAAGTCGAGATAGACGAGAACACAATACTTAAAGATTTGGATCTGAGCTACAACTACTTCTTGGAGCCTTCTTGGCGGGAAGGTTTACTAAGGTATATCACTCTCTCTAGGACCAGTTGTAAGATATATACATTTGTCACTCCATATTCCGCATTTTAAAATTTGTTTCCACGTGGTGTAACCAGGCAACTAGAGATCGATAGCAAGTTCTTGGAAGCACAGAACATAATGGATTACAGTCTTTTGCTAGGTGTGCATCATCGAGCTCCACAGCACTTAAGATCACAATTGGTTCGTTCTCAAAGTATAACAACTGATGCGTTGGAAAGTGTAGCTGAAGACGGTGAGAAAATCTTTTTTCATCGCCTCTAAAATGATTCATAGTCTGTATTTTTTAAAATTTCTAATGATGATGATGAAAGCAGATACAATCGAGGATGACATGTTGTCTTACCACGAAGGATTGGTTCTTGTTCCTCGGGGAAGCGACGATACTGTAACTGGCCCTCATATCAGAGGCAGCAGATTACGGGCATCCGCTGTTGGTGATGAAGAAGTCGATCTCCTTCTTCCTGGAACAGCCAGGTAACTAACTCTCTACTCACTCGACAACTGAGAAACTAAGACTTAACTTAGCATAGGAGGATCAATGGTGCTCAATTTCATATAGAGACTTGCACCAAAACACCTGAAGTATGTTAAGAATACAAATTAAAAGCAGGAACCTTTATAATTTCGAAGCTTATACATTTGTATAGTAGATCATGAATTGGATTCACTGGAAACAGATGCTGACATGTAAGGTAAAGTTGTATGCAGTTATTTCACTCCTGGTCTCGGTTTTGGTTATAGACTTTGGTCCAGTTCTTGAATCAGTTTTTGAGAATATCTGTCTATATATAAATGCAGGCTGCAGATACAGCAAGGAGTGAACATGCCGGCAAGAGCAGAGCTGATACCGGGAAGAGAAGAGAAAGAAAAGCAGATTTTACATGACTGCTGCGACGTCGTGCTATACCTTGGTATCATAGACATCTTACAAGAGTACAACATGACCAAGAAGATCGAACACGCGTACAAGTCTCTTCACTTTGATTCTCTTTCGATCTCAGCCGTTGATCCTACATTCTACTCCCAACGTTTTCTTGAGTTCATCAAGAAAGTGTTTCCACAGGACAACAACACATAGTGAGAGAATTGAGTACAGTTATGTTTTTTGTTTTGTAGAGAAAAAAAAATGAATTCTACTTTGTAAGTATTGTTGTAAACAGAGCTTCAATAAAACAAATAAAAACTAATTTTCCCTTTTTATTTTCTAAATCGCCGAAACCGCAAAACGCAACCCTAACGTGTTGTCTTTTTTTTTAATGTGCTACCTTCTTCCTTTGAAGAGTAAGTAACAAATCAATGTCGTCCCTAGAAAAGAAGAAGAAGCTGTCCTCAATTACGTCACTTCCCGATGATTTGCTATTGAGCATCGTCGCACGCGTCTCAAGGTTGTATTATCCAATTCTCTCACTCGTCTCCAAGAGCTTCCAATGTCTCCTAGCTTCACCGGACCTTTACAAGACCAGGTCCCTCTTGGGGAACACCGAGGGTTGTCTCTATGTGTGCTTACAGTGCAATCCTGGTTACCGCTGGTTCACCCTCTGCAGGAAGCCTGATCAAACCCTAACCAATAACACAAGTGGGTATGTATTGGCAACAGTCCCGAGTCCCAGATTCCATAAAGCGTGCTTTTCAAGTCTAGTGGCGGTTGGTTCTGATATCTACAACATCCACGCGCCCTCTTCCTCTAGCGGGTCTGTTCTGGATTGCCGGTCTCACACTTGGCGCGAGGCTCCAGCTCCAACACAGCCGGTGAAAGAGTTGTCAATTTCAGCTAGCGTCATTGGTCGTAAGATATATGTAGTAGGATGTTACAACAATAGAATGAGTCCAAAACCGCTGAAGGTGTTGGACACGAAAACACAAGTTTGGGAGACTATCCCTTGCAAGGGCAAAAGAGATTACAAGTTTAAAAACTCCCAAAGCACTTGTATTGACGGAAAGTTCCACGTGGTGACTGAGAGAAAGGAGGTGGTTGCTTACAATCCCAAGGAAGGTAGATGGGATCTGGTTGAACAATGGTTCGGTGAATATAAACCGCCATTATGGTGGGAAGTTAGCGGTTTTTTGGGACGATGATTTGGTTTATGGTCAGTCTAGTTTCGTCCATAAGAAGAAGATTTTGTGTGCGGAGGTTGCGCTTGAAAGACGCAAAAGTGGTGAAATTGTTGGGAAAGTTGAGTGGTTGGGTCATGTGCTTACAATCCCTAGAGAATATGATTTCGTGAAGGCTCTTGCCGCTACCGTTTGATGAATGCTTCGCTACTAGGCTTGAGAATATAATGTTGTTTAGTTAACATGTCTCTTAACTGTTTTACTTCTAATTATAACTTTCTAGTTGTTGAGCTATGTTTTTGATATGCACATGTTTGGTGTTCAATACACAGCGGTCGCGGTCACATTCATGTAAAAAGAAACACTTTGGAGAGAGTTTTAGTTTTAATGGTTGATTATGAAACACAATGAGGTTTATGTTTTAATGTCTTTGTTCATGTCCTTGATTGCTTCTGTACATCAATGCTTAATTGCATGAGATATTTTGGTTTTATTATTAAAAAGCAAGAAAAGAGAAGTAAAAAAGGTGAGCAAGCAACAAACACGTGGATACAAGAAAGGGCTTTGGAAGAAACGTTGAAACAGTAACTCATACGTGTCGTGAACCGAAATGTCGGAGAAAGATAGACGAAGAAGCAAAGAATTTAACGTTTTATTTGTATTTATTTTTGTTCCATTTTTTCATAGACGTTTTCCATTTATATTTTTTTTTCTGCTCTGTAAAGAATTAAAGTTTCTTCTTTATGAATTCATAATTTTGTATGAATCATAGCTTTCTCATTCTTTACACACACAAAAAAAAAATCACCTTTTTTGTTTGTTTGTTAGGTTTAATTTTGATTTGATCTCTTCTAGGTTTGTTGTTTGGGGGGTTCTCTACTGGAGTATTATATTAGATCGAGGGTTTTAGAGTGAAAAAGAATGGGATCTTCTTCTTCAGGGCAAAGTGGATATGATCTATCTTTCAAGATCTTGTTGATTGGGGATTCTGGTGTTGGTAAAAGTAGCTTGCTTCTCAGCTTCATTTCCAGCTCTGTCGAAGATCTTGCTCCCACCATTGGTAATTTTCTCTTTCTGAACAAAATTGAACTGAGTTTGTCTCTGAACATATGTTTTTGCATTGGAAGACTCGCGCTTATAGTTTGTATCTTTGTGAGCTTGACCATTGTCTGGTCTAAATTCAAATGAAAGTCAACTGAAGTTGAGACTTGGAGCTTTCTTTTTTGGTTATTTTCTGGTTTGTTTCCCTGAATAATGAACTGAGAAAAGATGATTTGTTTTGTGACCTTGTCTGATAAATTACAAATTGAAACTTGAAGCTAAGTCTTTTCTATATCTGCCTGGTCTGATCAGTATATAACATTGTAGGTGTTGATTTTAAGATCAAACAGATGAAAGTAAGAGGGAAAAGGCTGAAACTTACTATCTGGGACACTGGTAAGTTGAATCCTACCAAACATAGCATTAAGAGCAGGTTCGAGTTCTTGGAAAGTGTAGTTTAGTTACCACAAGATTCATTTGGTTTTGTATTTGTGTAGCTGGACAAGAAAAGTTCAGGACATTGACAAGTTCTTATTTCAGAGGCTCCCAAGGAATCATTCTTGGTAATATGATATGATCATAAAACTATCGGTAGCTGTTTTTTGTAAAGAGTTCCCAAGACTTTGTAATAATACTTCCTCTGGGTATTCTTGGTGATGTTGCAGTTTATGATGTGACGAAAAGAGAGACATTTTTGAACTTAGCAGATGTTTGGGCTAAAGAGATTGAGCTATACTCGACTAACCATGACTGCATTAAGATGCTCGTTGGAAACAAAGTTGATAGAGTGAGTAGTATTAGACTATTAGTAGTAGTAACATGTACTTGTTAATCAAATCAACTTGAGCTTGGTTTTACTGACAATTGTCGTTACAGGAATCTGAGAGGAAGGTTAGCCGGGAAGAAGGAATGAATCTAGCGAAAGAACTCAAGTGTTTGTTTCATGAATGTAGCGCAAGAACCAGAGAAAACGTGAACCAATGCTTCGAAGAGCTTGCTTTGAAGGTAATTAGAAAGAATCTTGATGATCCCTTTTCGCTTTTTCGAAACCGGTTGAAACTCTGTTAAGTAAATAATAGGAGAGCTGCAAAATGTAACAGATAATGGAGGTACCTAGTCTTTTGGAAGAAGGATCAAGCTCTGTCAAGAGAAAACCGGATTATCGAGCTCATCAAGGCCGCTGTTGCAGCTCGTGAGTCATATAATCAGATGGTTTTTTAAGTAGCCTCTTTTGTATGTAAATTTCTCGAGAAGCTTGGCTTTTTTTCTTTTTGTAAATTATCAATTCCTTAGATTTTTCTCCGTCTTGCCTCAGCTGAGATTGTGTTAATAAGTTTATTAACCTCATTATAAAAACTTAACATAGAAAAATGATGACTTCCGCAACTTTATCTGAACCACTTGTATAAGACAAAAATCTTCGCTGGTTACTTCGGAGGAGTTTCTGCAAAGGGATTGGCGGAGAAGTGATGGTCATGAATCATGATGATGAGGAGATGTCGTAGGTTTTGGTGTACAGAAGTCTTGGATCGGATGGGGGNGGGGGGGGGGGGGGGGGTCAGAAGCTAATGTGAAGCATACAGTGAAACAGAGAAGAACAGAGTGTTTGCTTCCATTTTACTTGGAGGGGAGGAGAAGAGTTGTGTTATGTCCGGTTTTAACAACAAAGGCATATTTGGAGGGGGTAAATGAAGTGTATTATGGTTAATGTAAATGAAGTGTATTATGGTTAATGCCAAGTGGTTCAGGTTCGTTGATTAACCAAAACCAGATTTTTATACTTCCATTGAATTAATCATTTGGACCGAATGGAAAACCATGTTTGGTGGGGTGTATATATAAATAAAAAAAAAGGGCATTTCCATTAACATTTGTTACTTAGTCGTCAAGTTAGTAACAAGAAATTATGAGAAATCATAACAAGAAAACATATAGATGTTTCTCATAGAGAAAAAGGTTACTTTAGGGGAGAATTTGAAAATACAGTTAGCCTCGAAGAAGCTTTTTAAGAATTTTAAGCTTAAACTGAAAAAAAAAAACCCAAAAAAGAACTCATGCTCTAGCCACTTTTACACACAACATCTGGCATTAATTCAAAGTTTAAGAGGTCAGAAACAGGTCCATAGAACTTCTAAACATAACTGCAGCAAGCTGATTTCTCAGTTGTAGAAGACGATGAGGCTTTGTTAGCGTCTTGTTTAGTGATCTTGATCCCTTGGGGCCGCAAAGCAACAAAGACAGTATTCGATTTTCCTCAGCAATATATACAGTTTCATAACCCGAGTATCAAGTAAGTAGTAGATTCACACGTGCTTCTTTACCTCGGCTTTTGTATCGCTTTCTGTGAGTCTTTGCTTTATGTCTTTCGCGATAGAAAGGAAAACCTGCTCGACGTTCTGGTTTGTTTTTGCACTCTGCAACAGTTTCCAATCACATCCGTTTTAAAAAAATGAAATATCAGAACAAACAATGAATGAGGAAACAAACATGTTATATATTTTTCCAGCTCACCGTCTCAAAGAACTTGATTCCATACTCATCAGCCAGAGCTTGTCCCTTTGATGTTGGGACAGCCTGTAGAAGAAGGTGCAGCATCAGTATACTATGACGAAATGTAGGCAAAACATGGTCAAGATTGTGAACAGAGAGAGAGTACACAGCAAAATTACCCTTTTGCTTTCATCCATATCGGCTTTGTTACCAACCAATATTTTGTTGACACTATCGGACGCATGCTGCTCAATGTTCTTCATCCAGTTCCTAATGTCTGGAGAAGCAATTATTGTCAGTTCCCAATAGTAAGTTTTTAAGTTCTTGGCAAATATAGTTCCTGATACAAAGAAAAGCCAGAGACATACTGTTGAAGGATGACTCGTCTGTTACATCATAGACAAGTAATATACCCATAGCTCCTCTGTAATATGCTGCAAGAGAAAAATGGACTAAAGAGTTTCAAAGAAACGGCATCTGAACGTTACTAACAAGAAAGAAAGTAAATAAATAGACTTGGGAGTAATCATCTACACAAAACATAAAGAGTGGTTTTCACTTTACAAAGAGCCGAGAGAAGAAGTTTGACCTGTGGTTATAGTTCTAAAACGTTCTTGTCCAGCAGTGTCCCATATGTGCAATTTGATACGCTTGCCATCAAGTTCGACTGTTCTTATCTTGAAGTCGATTCTGGAGAAGATAAAAAGAAAAAAAATAGAACTTTTAGACAAAGGTTTTCAACTATCTTCAAGATATTAAAAAACACAAGAAAAAACACCAAAAGAAAGAAAGAGATACCCAATGGTGGTAATAAAACTGGTGGTAAAAATATCATCAGAGAAACGCAGTAACAAGCAACTTTTCCCCACACCTACACAACACATAAGCAACGAAATGAAAAGAACTGAAGTGTTAGCACTATAAAATTTAACATAGCAACTGATGACTTCTGCAACGTTATCTGAACTTACTTGTATAATCAAGTTACAAAAACAAAGTTTCCTTAGTTCTTCGCAATCGTAAGTATATAAAGATTTTGATTCTAAAAACTTCCAAAACTGACCTACATCGATATTTTAAAGTTCTACAGAGACTGTACTGTATAGCTTTCTTCATCTATACTTTGTCAATTAAATAACACGCAAAACAAAAGATAACAAGGATTCGAAAAAAAAAAAAAAAACCCTAATTCAGAAATCGGCAAAAACAAGCAGGAAAGAAGATTCTCAGATGAAAAGCTAGTTTGTTCAATTACTGATAAAGAGAGAAAAGGTATTATAATTACCGCTATCGCCGATGAGGTAATCATAGTCCGAACGAGCTCTTGCCGGGTGCAACTGCCATCGGAGAAGATACTTCTTTCTCCACAGAAACTAAAAGTAACCACCGAGCTCTGCTGTTTTTTTTTCCCCCGGAAAATCTCTTCTCGCCGGAGAAAGAAATTTTCCTGGAGAAGACAGACACATACAGCCAAAGAGAAAGCAAAACAAAAAAACGGCGTTTCTTTAGTGGTTCTGCTGCGCTGCTCATTGGTCGATCATATTTTATTACTTATTTGCTGTTTTCGTCTTTGTTTTTCAATTATTCCCACTTAAACCCACACAACTTATTAAATCGCTCAATTTGTTTTAGACGTTATAAATTACTCACTGTTTCTTACAAAACTTTTTCTTCTTCACGATATGTTAAAAACATCTCGAAAAACAGTGAGTAATTCAAAATCAGTGATATAATTAAACGCTGTGGTATGTTTTAGAGACATAAAAAAAAAGTTATGGGGTTAAGAATAAGGAATAAGAAAGATGCAGGGTAGCAAAACTTAAGGAGGTTATGCTGACGTGTCAGAGAGTTACTGTATGTATACGATTATACGTTGTACGTTGGAGTATCCACTATGTTCACCTCTGAGGCCTCTAAATGCTTAACGAAAACTCGTTCAAATCTATTAATCCGATCATAATTCCATGACTCTAAAACAGACACGAACCTTCTTAATTCATTGGTATCAGATTTCAAACCTTTGTATGTAAATAAAACCATCAAAAAATATAGGATTAAGACGAGTTAAACCCAAAAAAAAAAAGTCACTTCCCTAATACTTCACTGACTCGCCAAGCATCACTGAGATACCGTTGAGTTGTTTATATAGCTTCTTCGAGGATCCTCCTTGCATCAGTGTTTATATCAGCTAATTCATCTGCTGTCTGCATATTCATAACCTAGTTATTATACAGCTAAATCATACATACCTTCAAAAGCCACAGATGAAAGTGTTTTCAAATGTTTACCTTCCCATATGAGTTTTCTGTCCTTGGTGAAGCCCCAGAACCCAGCAAAAATCTAACCACATCAACATGTTCGCCTCTTGCTGCATGATGCAGAGGCTGTCACCAAAGAAACAGATTGTCATGAAACAATATCGAAAGAGAGAGAGACAGAATAAGACACTTGGAGATGGAGAATACTTACAGTGTCACCTTCTATATCGGCTGTTTCGATCATTCTCTTCACACATTCAGGACCATTAGCTCGGCTAAAAAGAAGCTGTACTATTTCCAAGTATCCTGTGGAGCTCAAGTTAAACAGAAAGAACGATAAGCCATAGAATGTAACCATTCCGTGAAACAGAAATACCAAAAGAATGGTAGGGGCCATGACCAGTTTTACCTCCAGCACAAGCATCATGTAGAGGAATTGCTTCATCTTCATCTTTGACCTCCATATTCGCTCCTCTTTCTAGGAGAAGCTGTGGTAAGAAAATATCATTAGGCAATTAATGGATTTTTACAAAAAAATACATTAGCTATCAAAGTCAGTGAGAAATGAAAAAGCAAAGAAGAGCAAAAGTAAAACCAAACCTGAACACAAGGTAGGTGACCATATAAACATGCCAAGTGAAGTGCCGAGTCATTATCCTCAAGAGGCTCATCGACTCTCCCATTCAAATTGTCTATCAAATTCAGAAAAGAAACATAAACAATTTCATCAAAAACAGCAGAAAGTGCACACATAAATCTGATAAAATTACTTCTACCAGATATTCATCAGTTAATAAAGAGAATACATAGTCAGGTCCATGGCAGCCTCAATCAACAAACAAAACAAAGATAGACAGGAACACACATAGGCACGAATTACAGCTTTCTCCTATCCTTCCTAACTGAAACTAACTAAATTGAGCAAACAACAAACAACAAACCAGTGAGGTTGCTGACTAAGATGGGAGTCAAATGGAAGATAAAGCCCTTAAGGTAGGTGTCTTAAGAGGAGGAGAAGAACGATGAGACAAAGATAAAAACACTAGAGGTATCTTCTACAACGATAGTGAGAAAATTTTGTCGAGAAAACTATACTTTTTCAGAATGCTCTGGTTTTTAAAGATGGCAAATTTGTAGTGGTTCCCCTAAAAGTTTGAGGCTTTACGTCCTCTAACCAGCTAATTAAGCAATTACGCAACTCTGAGGATGAAATTGAAATTGCAGTTCAACTAATCGTAGGGTTTCTCCGCAAACTCTGAGGAAGGACTCTGTTAAAGGCAGAAAGAGAGAAGAGGTAAAGGAAGTACCGATGGCAGTGCGCAAGGCGGAAACGTCACCGGACTGAGCAGCGGCGGCCAAGTCACGGATGTGAGAAGGAAGCTCGGGATCGCTGTCGTAGTCAACGCCGTTTTCCTCAAAGAGAGCGTTATCTCCGTCAACAACTTCTTCTTCCATCAAACCATTGCCTTCTCTTGGAACAGCCATTGTAGTAGTTCAGTCAACCTCTCCCTCTCTCTCTCTCTCTCTCTCTTTTATTTTCTCCACCGCCGTAGAATAATCTTCTTTTTAACAACTAATCGCCGCCGTTCAATAAGCTGCGCACTCGATTAAATTTTAGGTTTTCTCTTGTTTTTTTTAATACAAAACTTGGTATATACAAAATTTAACTATAATAGTTTTTTAAAATTATTATTTAAAATTGCATTTTAAAAAGTCACTTTTTACTTTAAAATATCATATTTTTAGTTAAATTGATGTTCTTCACTTAGATTCGGTCAATATTTTTGAGTTTTTATTTTTATTTTTGGATGGTTGTTATATATTATAAGCAAACTTCTGTAAACCATCGTCCATATTAATGAAATTTACCAATTCATAGAAGAAAAAAATTGACATTTTTTCGTAGTTTACGTCTAATTTCTACTTTAATTTTTGTATACTCCGTAATTTTTCACTATTTTTTTTTTTTTTGTAATTAGCCATTTGCGTCATCTCTTTGTGTCATCTCTTTGCGTCATCTTCTTGCGTCATTCTCAATTTTTGTTTGTCTCTGCGCAAAACAACCAAAACAAGAATATGGAGGATAAATAGATGTCACACGACATGTCCTGGCAAGATTGCCTCTTTCTAGGTATCACATGGCAAACAAAATATGCAGCCATCACCGTCAGGACTAGGAGGCCTAGGGACATATATCCGAGTAGCAAATGGGGCAGTTCGAGCACTCATATCCAACATGTACCAATCGAGTAGTTAGTAGGCGTTTTGAGGCTACAATTTCGTTTTGCTCTCCGCCACTTACTGTGTACTATATTTTTAAAATGATTATTATTTGTTAGCCTATCAACTTTTTGTTATCATCACCCGCACTAAGCTTGGGTATATTTACACCGGTTGTGGTAATTTGATTTTCTTCACACTACTATTTTTTTTTAAAATAAAGTTTGAATATATATTTTAAAATTATTTTAATAAGAAATAAAAAGTAAAACTTAGACAACTAAAAATAATTTTTATTGATATGTTGGTAATAATATGTATCAAACATTTTTCTGGCAATATTTTTTAACAAATTTTTTCCGGAAAATATACTAATAATTAAACCATAACTTTTTTTAAAACATGATCAAATATACTAATAAATATTTGTTTAATATGAATATAAAATATGAGTTTACTAAAAACCATTTCAATTATAAATAAATAATATTACTATATTATATCATCAAATATTATTAAGTATTATCATATCATCATATAACAATAACCATAACCGCTTTAACCATAACTTTTTAACCGTTATTTTTAATCAGTTAAAGTCATGGGCGGACCTAGGTACAAGCTAGGGAGGTCATATGACCTGGGTAAGTTTTTTAAGTTCCCTAATTGTTATTAAGAAAGAAACATATTTTCCCCATCAATTTTTTTTAATTACATTTGACCAGTTTAATTTAAAAATTATTCTAAGAGACCAGCTGTGACTTACAAGCTTAATAAAGGTAAATGGAGAGCAGCAGACTTAGCTATTAACAGGGGATGGTGGTGCTCATCATCTGATTACCCATCATCTAATTAATGTGTGATAGAGAACGTGTTATATTATATTGTTATATTGACGGGATGATCAATTCGTACAACCCAGAAAAAAGGTTGGACATATTTAAAGGGATTGAAGGGTTTGAAAAAAATGTTTAATTAGATCGCCGAACTATCGTAACCATAGCCATCCCTAATATTGGAGTTTACTTATATGACACCTGGCATGATATAACAATTAGAGTTTACTTTTTTTCAAACGAAGAAAAGAAGTAAATAGCGTTTCAGTCAATCAAAAGAAAAAGAAAAAAAAGGGCAACCATAAACCTTAAGAGGCGATCCATAACCATGAACGGAGAAGTGCCAATGACGTTGATGATGCTTCCTAATGATTTGGTATTAAACTGCTTAGCCCGCGTTTCGAGATTGTCTATCCGACCTCTTTAGTTTCCCATAGATTCCGCTCTATCCTTGCTTCAACTGAGCTTTACCAAATCCGAAGCCTCTTACTCTTAGGCCAAACTGAGAGTTGTCTCTATGTGTGCTTAACAATCCCTAGCTACAAGAGCCCACAACAATGGTTCACTCTCTGCCAGATACCAAATAGTTCTAAGAAAGTTTTGATCCCAGTTACATCTCCCAACTCTCCTTCTACGTACCAGTCAGATTTTGCAAGGGTTGGTTCTAGTGCCATTGGCGGATTCATAAAAGATGATAATGCATCATCATCTGCTAGCATCATGGTCATGGACTGTCGTTCTCACACATGGCATGAGGCCCCAAGCATGCGGGTGGCACGAGAGTCTCCTTCTGCTTGCGTCCTTGATGGAAAAATATATGTGATAGGAGGCTCCAAAGTTCTCGATGCAACTAACTGGGTGGAGGTATTCGGTACAGTGGATGAAACTTGGGAGTTTGATTCGTCGTCAAGTCCTGGCGAGAAAATATGTAGCGGTTTTAGGTATCAAAGCGTAGGGTATGATGGAAATGTCTACGTGAAGTGTTTTGAGCGACCGGTGACTTACAAGCTGAATAAAGGTAGATGGAGAGCGGCAGACTTAGCTATAAACAGGGGATGGTGGTGCTCATCATCATCTTATTGTGTGATAGAGAACGTGTTATATTGTTATAGTCACGGGATGATCAAGTCGTACAACCCGGAAAAAAAAGTTTGGACATATATAAAGGGATTGAACGGTTTGGAAAAAATGTTAATATCGCCAGACTATCGTTGTGTTGAAGCCAAAGTGGCAGATTATGGTGGAAAGTTGGCGGTTTTGTGGGAACAAAATGTGTCTGTTAATGAGTATCACCATCACAAAAAAATAGTTTGGTGTGGGGTGTTTACCATTGAACACATCTGTCTCTGAGTTTTTGTTTCCTATTGACGTGTTTACCATTGAGCCAGATGTGTTTTTATCTGATCAATCAAATGCGCAAGTTTACTATTGTTCTTTTCTATCTTCACTTCATCTTAGTTAGTATAACTCTTCTAAAGAGAACATCCTTTACTAAGGTCATTAGAAATTCCTTTACGAAAACTTTGTTGGAAACTAGTTTATTCCACATTATGAAATGAATCCTAGTGTATACACTAGTAACACAAAGGGAGGGAAAAAAAAAAAGACAAAACAAGAATACTAAATTGGATTTGAGATGGCTAGTAGTAGTATACAAACATTCAGTATATATAATTCAAATTTTACAAAATTTAAAACTGCCCTTCCACGGGATAAAAAATTAGACAGAAGATCACAAACACATTCTTAGTACTAACATATTCTCTCATAGTAAACAGCTCACTTCTCTCTACTTCTCTGAGCAATCAGAATTTTGAACCCATGATTTCTCAAAACAAAAACAAATCGAAATTTAAAAAAAGGAAAATTAATAGTAAACATTTGATTAAATGAGAACAAACAAACAAAAAAAAGTGAAAGAATAATACCCTTTTTGATCAATCTAGGAAGTGATCATATGATCTTCTTCTCCTCCTCTGTCTCGATCCGCCGCTGCTTCTGCTAATCTCTTCCATGTATATTGCCGTTGTTCTTCCACTTGTTTAGATTTTGCTTGTTTCTCTTCATACTGCCTCTGGCATTCTTCAAAGAGTTCAGGATCCATCTCCATGAACATTTTCTTGATATTTGTGGTTAGACCATGAACTGCTTGGTTCCAGTGAGACTGGATGTTCTTCTCCAGTGCAGGGTATATGATTGGAAGGATCACGCTTCGGTTCTGCGCGATTAGACCCACAATGTGCTCGTTGTTCCACAAGAACAGTGCCCGTTCTGCAACCTGTGTCAGATTTTTGAGATATGTATGTAAACAATTAGGCAAAACCCACAAAAGAATTATCCAATTTTTTGAAAAGACATAATACGATGTGTAATTGCTACTTGCTAGCAATCAGTGAGAATTAATCAGACTTGTGATTACAACCAAGGAGATCAAACATGCTTCAGTCTAATCACACAAATGGATACCACATAGGAAAAGATGCTCATGTCTCCTTTTTCCTGCTATACTCCAAGTAAAAGCATTGTGCAGCGGAAATCAATGACTCGTGAATAAAGCAAAAGCAACATTAAGTTTGAAAGACTGTATCATGGAAAATGCAGATGATTGAAGAATCCAAGGATTTAATCAGAGTAGTAGCTATCAACAGCATGAGATAACCCATCAACATAATGAGAGCAGTGCCAACAACATCATTATAATAATGTTGTGAAATGAAACTGAACAGTGTGGCAAAAATGAAGAAAGAGGCAAAGCAAGGAGAAAAAGAAAAAAACATGCACCATAAACTTAATAAAGCATTGGCAACGAATTTCATGACTCGTGAATTAAGCAAAAGCAACAGTGCCAACACATTCAGAGAGTTATTAAGCTCGATTAAGTTGGAAATGACTAATGATCTAAGATCCACGGATTTAATCAGAGCAGTAGCTATCAGCAGCATGAAAAAACGCCATCAACTGAATGATGCCAACAACATCATTCTAAAAATTTCTGAAATGAAATTCAGCATTGTGGCAGAAATGGAGAAAGACGCAAGCAAAAAGTTAAAAAACAATTTGCACCATAAACTTGACGAAGCACTAAAGTTGCATTCTTTTCCAGGTGGATGAATCAGACCAGAGTCAAACGAACTTGACTTGAAGGTGAGAGGAATACAGGACACTAGCACGCAACACGGAATATACAATGCATCAATATTCTTAATATATCGTGACTTCTTGCGCAGAAAATGGTAAATAACAAAATCTCTTTATTTAAGGTGATATGCATAGACGAGAGCCCTCCATGACGAGATCAAAATGAAAAGCCAACTCATACTAACCTGAAAGTGAGAGCTCGTGAGGCAGCGACCAATCTGTTGGAATAACGGAACCATGCAACGCTGGAACTCGACAGGCTGTGTTGCCTCAAGAACTTCTTCAAGTTCTCCAAGGAAGAGATTCTCCTTCGCGCAGTTTGTCACGGGCCAATACTTTAATAAACCCCTGATTACTGTATCCGCAAGCTTATAATCTTTCTCCACAAACTGAACGATGCAATAAGATAACTGCTGATGATACACAACAATTGGTTTTGGCTTATGCAAAGGTATCAAGACCCTGATTAAGAATAACTTGTGCTCCTCCTTCATAGGCAACGCAAACCCGTTAATGATACTACCTAGAATCTCCAAGAGTTCCCCAATCCCACTGTGTCTCTCTGTCTCATAAACAAACCTATAGAATATGTTGTTGATTGCTTTCCTAATAAAGGGCCTGTGAACCATAAACTTGCCATAAATCCTATGAAGAATCGTTTTCAAATACTCCCTCTCTCTCGGGTCCTCAGAATCAAACAAGTCAAGCAACTTCAACACAAAAGAATGGTCGATATACCGTTTAGCCACCTTTGTATCCGTGTCAGTCGAAACAACATATCTCAGCAGCAACTCGTAAACCAGCTGCAAATGAGGCCAAGAAGGTTCCAAATAAGGTTCCTCTTCCTCAGGATCTGCAGGCTCTTGGCCCGTATTCTCATGTGAAGCTGGAGGGAGACACCGGAATATATTAACAGAAACCATCTTAATCATTTCTCCCTGACACGACTCAGAGATCTTACTAGACCCAGACTGTATAAAATCAACCAGCTCCAACAACGTTTGCCTCTTAATCTCCTTCTCTCTGGCGTTCTTAACAGTGTCAGTGAAATCGAACAGGAAACAGCAATTCTGAAGTTTCCTCAAGAACAAGGTTTGCCTCTCTGAAACAGGCACATCTCTGAACAAAGGGAGTGGCTCCACGGAGCCCAAAGGCGGAGTAGCCGTCACAGGAGACGGAGACGAATTAAGCAATGCACCACGAGACGCGTGACTAACAACGACATTGGAGCCAGGAGCAGGAGGACCAATCCCATAACTAGAAGGTTCATTAGCTTCGGATTTAGAGGGCTTTCGATGCCCACCTTTCATGATTTTCCTTAACATGGCTTACGCAACTAAGAGCTAAGGGGAGTGACTCAGAAAGAAGCACACTTTAACTTTTGCTCCCCCAAACCAAACTAGAAACCCTAAGTTCCCAAGCCGAGGAGAGATTTCACTATAAGCTAATAAGGAGCTCAGAATTGAATCAGCAAATGCAACGGAGGGCGAATTTAAAAAAACACTGAGAGTATTCAGATTCGAAAAGAAATTATCAGATGTGGCTTCCACTCTATGCCTCTATTGGATCAAAGGCTCCTCATTTGCGTAATCCCGCGGATAAAGATGTGGCCAAAGAAGGCGAGAAATGGTACCGGAATGATGTTATCGGAGATCTGAGGTGGTGAAAATCAGAACATTAGACTGATAGAAGAATCTTTCTCGGAGTTTAATAAGATTGTTGATCAGACGGCTAAAATTTCCCGGCGATCAAATCAGGAAGAGAGCGAGAGAGAGAAGAGAGAGATAGCCGAAAGGGGAACAAAGGGACTAAAATCAAAATAGATACAGATATAAATTTACACTTCAAGTGCCTATCAATTTCTATTTATTTAATATTTGCCCACTTATTTTTGGTTATTATAAAAAATTTCGCATTATAAAAAATATACATATATAATTTTTCACTTCACATTATATTTTTTACATTAAACTTTAGGTTAAAATTTCGGATTTAGAGACGACGACCAAAAAAGAGAGTACAAATGTAATTTTTGATTTAGTATATGAATTTAGTGACAAACAATTTAATGATTATAAAATTGTAAATTATTTTTAAAAAAACTTAAATCATTAATATATTATAAACAAAAAAGATCTCTGATTTCATACATAACTTTGTCTACTTTGCTGGTGGCTCCTCTTATTATTGGCATTTGTGATCTTCTCCCTCGTTAACTCTATTGGTTTCCTCCAACAACAGCAATTACGTGTAAGCATAGGAAATATTTAGGATTATCTTATAATCAACAATCTGATTATATATGGTCTCCTTATCATCCGTATTTAGATTATGTTTTATCCTATTAATTTTTTTTTATATCATTTCACGTTTTAGATAATGTTCCCTAATATGGCATTTTGGACTCTCACTCTATGATCTTATATCTAATTATCTCTACGTATTTGTCAAAAAAAAATCTAATTATCTCTTGGTGGAAATACCGGCTAATAGTTGTTACAAAATAAAGTCTATCATTCGTTATTTTTTTGTCTTTATCTTCTCTTAAATATTTTTTTGGACATATTTTTTTAATCAAATTTAAGATCACAATATTACTACTTTTTCTTTGTTTCCCATTTGAAATATTTGCCATGTATTTGGCTACCATGATAAAAAAAATTATTAAAATGGTCTTTGACTATATAAATGACATTTCATCACTTTCTAATTCAGCAATTGTCCTTGTTACTCAAAAATATTTTATTTAAAATATTTCATTGCTTTTCCTGCCATTACCTCTTTGTGAGAATTTATAATAGACGTCCAAAATATTGGTTGTCAACTGTTTTAATGCCAATTTTGTTATGTTCAAATTTTTCGTTGAAAAACTAGTATTATTAAATTACTCAATTTTATTTCATGTCATATATGGCAAAACTAGATAATATAACTAATTCAAAATTACTAAAACTAAATTTGTTATAATTAATAACAATAATTTGTACCAAATAAACCAAACCAAATCCAAATTTGTGTAATTAGATCAAATAAACGGATAATTCATTAATACTCATCAAATGTATTTTCATCAAGTTTAAAAAACTAAGAGTATTTTGCAAACACAAATTCAAAATTATCGATATATTCTAAATCTGAAAATTGCAAATCAATGTTATCAACTCAATAGTAGCTTTATCAATATATAAGGACATGAATAAATAATTGTGTGCATAAAAAAGTATGAATTAGATAAAACTAAACCGATTTGAATCAAAAATTGGCCAATCAATATCTGTTTTATGCAAATATCTATACAAACTTCTAGTTTCATCAAGATTATAAACTAAGAGTATTTTGTAAACAAAAATTCAAAATTGTTGATACATTCTAACTCTGAAAATTGTAAATCAATAATATCAACTCAATAGTAAATTTATTAATGTGTAAGAAAATGAATTAAGGATTGTATGCATAAAAAACCTGAATTGAACCAAACCAAACCGATTTGAATCAAAAATTGGCCAACTCATATCTATTTTATGCCAATATATATACAAACTCCTAATTTCATCAAAATTAAAAACTAAGAGTATTTTGCAAAAAAAAAAAATCAAAACTCTCGTACATTCTAACTTTGAAAATTGCAAATAAATGTTATCAACTCAATAGTAAATTTATCAATGTATAAAGAATGTAATTAATGATTGTGTGCATACAAAACTGAATAATGGACCAAACTACACCGATGTGAATCAAAATTTGGTCAATCTATATCTAATTTATGCAAATATCTATACAAACTCCCAATTTCATCAATATTAAAAACTAAGAATATTTTGCAAACAAAAAAAATCAAAACTGTGGTACATTCTAACCTTGAAAATTGCAAATCAATGTTATCAACTTAATAGTATATTTATTAAGGTATAAGGAAAAGAATTAATGATTATTTGCATAAAAAATAAATATTGGAACAAACTAAATCTGATTTGAAACAAAATTGGTCAATTCATATCTAATTTATGCAAATATCAATACAAACTCTCAATTTCATCAAGATTAAAAACTAAGAGTATTTATGCAAATTTCCACTTTCATCTTTAACATCCTATAATTTTCGGCATAAACATTGAACAAGCCAAACTTAACCGAATATAACCAAAATTGAGCTACTAAAACTGAATTTCGTAGGAGTAAAAAACAATAATTTTTACCGAACAAACCAAACCAAATCCAGTTTTGTGCAATTAGATCAAATCAACTTAAATTTATTACAATATATATAATCAAGAGATTTTTGCAAATGAAAATTCAAAATAGTCCGTACATTCTAAATCATTATAAATGCAAATCAATGTTATCAACTCAAAAGTAAATTTATCAATGTATCAGGATTGTGTGCACATAAATAAACTAAATTGAACCAAACTAAACCGATTTGAATTAACAATTGGTCGAGCTAAAAAATTGAATAGTAAAACAATTTTTATACCAGTATAAACTAATTTAAACCGGTAAAATGAACCGTTATGCGCTTCAGGTAGTATAGAGCAAAGTCTTGTTAGATCATCAAATAAGGTTGTTGAAGATAATGAGGGTAAGAAGAAATAGTTGAAAGTGTCCAGCATAGATTTCATGGAGCTTGGCTTTGCTGATAAGAGAAGCACAAGAGGGCTTCTAGCGGGACTTGTTCCTGTTGTAGACTATCTTCCTGAAGGAGACTTACCTGAGGTGGAGTTTATTGTTGGTGATAAAACGAGATTTGCGGAGAAAGAGAGAGGATGTCAATCAAGAAGGAGATGGAAACTCTGATGTGTATAAGCCCAAAGTTTCTACATGGGTAGCAACATCTCCAAGACTGTATGTGATTGGCCCATCTAAATAGATGTCTTATGCAACTGAATTAGTTGTACCTAAGAACTCAAAGGGGGAAAAAGTTGCTTGTCCAATGATGTTAAGTTAGGATAATAGAGCCAATTACTCCAGATTATTAAAGGTAGGAGTAACAGAAAGGTTCAAATACAGATAGCTCGTTGAATTGTTTCTTGTTGATGATATGCAAAATTCGTTTCTTGTTGATGATATGCAAAATTTTATCATGTATATGTCCTACAACACTATGTTTTCCAAATTCCAAGTAGCATTTTCAATAGGTTTCTGAACAACTTGAACCTCTAAAAGATTAAAACTAATCCATTCATGTTCATGAGCTTGGGGCTAATTTTAGCTATAAGAATTTGCATCTTAACTTTGTTCGAATGTATACTTTCCTGAGGACAGAGATATATACTTTTTTTTTTGTTTAAGTTTGGTGGTGGAAGGACTCTCCAACCGGGTGATTCAGTTGAAACCGCTGAAGAGAGGATTGCGAGAGAAGCACAGACAAAACAAAAAAATGCTCGCTGCGTACAAGAAATCAATCGGACTGAATATTGATCCCAAACTCAAACTTGAGTGTGAGAAGGTACTCCAAAGACATTTTTGTTCTTCTTTGAAAATAGACCTGATGCTGAAGTTAATTTGGATGTAATATCACACAAAAGAAATCTCATTTACAGAGCAAATTTGCTCTCAATGAAAATGCTCCAAGCTATATCTTATAAATTTTATGTTACCGTCTTTAGAACCTTACTTATAGATCAAATAGAGCAAAGATGTGGGTTCAACTGAAACTATGAGTCCTGATTTCTCAAGCAGATTCTCTTATTGTAAATATTTAGATTTACACGTTGCCACATTTCTAGAAAGTTTTTTAAAAATTGATTTGAGTGGAGAAAACCTATAAAGAAAATATTTACTTTATTTACAGGCATGTTCTGCATCTATTTGTGCATCAAGATAGCTAGAAATTAGGATCGTTTAGCTCATCATCTACTTCTTCCGTTAATTTTAATACTTTCTTAATTATAACAGGCAATAGACAAGGGGAACTCGCTTATGGATTCGGGGAAACTCAAGGAAGCTTTGCCATACTATGAAAAGGTCATGGAGAAAATAGTTTTTTAAGGTAATTTCTCCAAATCTTGTTTTTTACTTCATGTCTATGTTTCTGCATTAATCTACTTATACAACAATTCTTCTGCATATGCCTTACTCGTTCTGATTGCATGAGACTTCTTTACTATCTATCCGCAGCATGTTTGTGGAGCAAAGAATCCAACTATCTTATATAACAACCAAACATACAATCAATAAGGTTTTAAGAACCTAATTATTTTGCATCATTAGTTCCATGACCTTGTTATGTGATATTCTATCGACATCTTAATCCATTGATCCCCCTAGTCCTAGATACCGAAAGAAGTAGTTATTCAGAAGATGATGTTAATTACTTGTAAGTTCTAATGTTCGCTCTAGTAGATGTGACCTTAACTAGGTACGAGTTTAGTTGTGTCAGGATTCACTTCGAAAGTAAGTTTTTCTCTCTTTGTATTTCTCTTGATGCAACTACAGGGTGACAAGTATTTCTTCATGAATATTTGAATTTTTAATAGCCTCATATAAATTTGTATTTGTAAATCATTGTCCCAAAACTCTCTCAAGCTCTAAAACTCCCGAAGGAAACCACAAAATACTTGAAGCTTCCCTGTTATACTTACCAAGTTGATGGTCATTTGCGAATGTTCTAAGATATCCTCAAAAGTAGTCTTGTTGACTACTGGTTAGTATTTATGGGCTCATGTGCCCTTAAACTCTTATTGTGGAGTGACTGACAGGGAAGATAAGGCAAGGGGCATGTATGAGAAGCTTCTATCCCACCCAAATCAGAGAGTGAGCAAGAAAGCGAGGCAGTTCATGTTCAGTTTCCAGGTAACTCAAAACCACTCCCAAAAGTACTATACCTACTAATCACAACGAGCAAGATGAGTTGTGTAACACAACTTGTGTTTTCTCTTTGACTAAGATCCGACAAGAGCCATTCAACTCTATTTGTTTTGCTTATTGTGTGCTTAACGATAAAAAAGTGTTGGCTTCTCGTAGTGTTTTCTATCATCTGGTTTTGGCAAACAGTTTCTCTTAAACATGTGAGGGTTTTTCTTAACACACTTGTAGGCAATGGAGATGCTCAATGTTAAAGGGGTCGAGCTTCATGGAGGGAAACACTGGTTATCAGAACTACTTTGAAGCCTTTATCAAAGATAATGTGAATTACAAAGCGCAAGAGGATAATGAAAGAGAGGCAATGGGTATAGATGAGTATGAGACACTCCTATATGTGATTCTGCTTGCGTCTCCGATTATAATGGTCTTTATTGTGGCTGCACAGAGAAAGAATATGCACTGAAACGCACAAATTCTTGTCAACTTCTTACATGTAAGTGTTGTAAATACAATATAGGTAATGTGATGCAACGCAACTAAGTTAGTCATTGCTTGATTTGCATCTATATTATTGACATTAATTAAAAAATATATTTTATTACAGTTAAGGATCATCATGCACACAAAGCTTTTCTTGTTAATTAAAAGAACATAACAGAAGAGAAGATGAGAATCAAACTCCAAAAGAATAAATACACAAAGCTAGTAGTTGATTGACTCCTCATGCATGTGGTTAAAAGTTCATTTTATTTTACCTTAAACTTGAGGTTAAAAGTTTGATTCCTCATGCATGTAGCTTCTGATTAGAATTACGAGTAACTTTAGATTGGAGACGACCAAAAAAATAACCTTAGATTGGTGCAAAACCTATAAACCTGAATTTGGGATATGAATTTAGCTAGTAAGAATTAAAAGAGTTTGCTGATTACACATCTCAAAATACAAATTAACAAGCAACTTCCGTGAATAAGAAGATACATATGAAGTCAAGTAACTCTAAAATCTAAATTACTGTTGCTTTGTACTGAAACATCAAATCAACTATATGGGTAATTGCCTAATTGGCAAGTATTCCAAGTTTTGATAGTTAAAGACTCTCTAAGTGTTTAGATACTGATCACCCAAAAATCATCAGATTGTTATTGAAACTAGAGTAGCTAGGGAAATTTGCAGACCTTCTTTACCTTAGGGCTCACGACCAAATTTTTGGGGGATACATGCTCCGATAACAAACAAACAAAAATCGACATTTATTTATATTTCTTTCTCTTCTTACTCGTCAAATTCTCTATCATCTTATAATGCATAGTCCCAAATCTATTAAATAATTATAGGGTCGATATCTTTGTGTACTTAACTAGAGATGATGAGTATGTCAGAAGCACAAATGTAGAGTGTTAAGTATGGAAGATTCGAACAACTCACTTACTCGTACGTTTACCTTCTTCTTATATATTTGCTAATTAGTGGGCCGATTTCAATTCTTTTTCTTGTAGCCCATATATCTTTAAATGGGCTAATATATTAAGTTTGATTCCTCATGATTCTTCAAAGGTTGATTACAGTGTAATTATCAACACCTATAAAATTCACATTCCATTTGACGTTTTTTTTTTTCCTTTCAACTAACTTTGTTTTGGTTAAATATAAACTTTGTTTTGGTTCTAAAAGTTAAGAGTTAATCCCTTATACAAAGACAACTTCGAATGGGAATGAACACCCCGAAACAGCGAATAAAATAGTTTTTTTCCAATTAAGTTTTTTTTATTTTATATACTATGACTGTGTTTTAAATTTTTAATACTAGTAAGCAAAATATCCAATTTGGAACATTTCACGACGCAAATATAATGGATGGCCAAGCTTTGTTTTGTGCAAAGGCCCAGATTTGAATACTATGCAATTCCAAGCTTAAATATGTGAGGTCAACTAAATATGATTACATGGTTGGATTATGCCCTACCTCGGAATTTGATCAACTTAATGTCTCGGCTTATAGATTCTTACAACTCCGGTTACCTAATGAAATCCAATTAAGTTTACAATTTTAGTGCAATCTTAATAATGTTAAAGACTTAGTAGATGTGATATTTCGTTATAGTCCGTATTTTTCAACTTTTCCCGCTTGTAATCCAATATCATTTTAAATACAATTAGATATAAGATCATTTAATTTAAATTTCCTAAAGTGATGTAATGCAATATTTGTAGTCCTCAACAAATTCAGTTTAAAATGCTTTGTGAATTCGGTGTGCGTTAATGTTCAAGAAAATGGTATAGGCGATCGTTTAAGCGCCGTCTAAGCGTTAGGCGCTCAGCAGAAATTAGAAGGGTTAAATTAACAATCACTAGGTAAATAATATGTATCTGAAATGTAGAAATTAGAAATAGGGTTATTAGTTCAGATGATTTCATATATAATGCGAACAATGGCGTCCAATAACTATCATTGAATGTATAGAATTATTGATTTATTCAAAAAGAGATGTAGTTTCAATCTATATAAGTATATCCGTAACAGGCCGTAGGTACTATAGTCACTTTCCTTCCGTGTGTTGTTGTTATTTTAAGGAGTTTACACGGTTCCTTAATATTAAAACGATGAAATAACGAACATCATGATCTACGAACAGTAAATAAATAAAATGGTTGATTTTACCATTAGTAAATGTCGAATAGTTATTGTTACTCTTTTTTTTTACTGAAACGGAGAGTTGGGTTATTAAATGAATAAAGCAGTAGATGAACCGACGAACAAAATATTCCATAAACATTAATGTAAAAATATAGATATTCCATAAACATTAATGTAAAAATCTATATTAACATTTTTTAAGTACATTTATGTGTTGTTATGACCTTTTAGTTTTGTTTATTTAAAAAGTTATTTATAACATTAATTCCTAAAAAAATTTCAAAACTAACACTACTCTAGATTTTGTTTCCTAAATATTTTACATTTCATTCCAATTAAAAAAATAACAGCAACCAATATGGAAATAGAAACTATCATATATTTAACCACACATTATATTTTGTTTTGAAGATATTCTATATTTGAATCCTTCGTAAACAAAGAAAACAACAATTTGATTTTCATTTTGTTTTCCATTTTGATTTTCATTCTGTATTTGCTTTGATTCTTAACGTAAAAAAAATTTCGATTGACATTTATTTAAATATTATAATTAACATATATAAACTTAATAATTTTTTAATTATTACGTATATGTAAAATTAAAAATTTTAAAATACTATATAATGTGGTTATATAGTAGATGAGTTATAAATAGGACATATTTGAATTAATAAAATATTATTAAATTTGTGTTAACATAGGTTAAATCCTTATTTAATTATTTATCAAGACTACTAATATTAGAATATTTGACATAAAATCAAGTTGATTTAACTAAGATTGTATAAAATAAGTAAATTATTAGAAAAAATATGACTTAATCACAGTGTATAAATTACTGATTATGTATTTAGATCTTTTATTTTTTGTTATAATAATTAAAAATCAAAATAGAAATAAAATTTAAATATTTAGCCGCACAACAATCATAAAATTTAGTCATTTTTTCATTTATAAAACATCCAATATTTAACAAATAGATATAATATAAAATATAAATTATAATAGAAATTATATGACCGTAGTGTAACGCAGATTAAAGATAAACGAACTATCGAATATATTTTTTTAACTAAAAACAAAAAGTTGGGTATAAAAAATAAAAATAAATAAGGCAGTAGACGACGAAGCGAGGAAGTAAAAATTACTAAGTGTTATTATTATTGTAACTTGTACATCAGGTTATTAATTGGGTACTCTTTCAAATTTCACGACAGCCACATAGCATAGGCAAAAATACCAAATAAAATACCATTAATTATATTCGTTATACTTATCAAATTAACATAGAGCAGTTCATTATTTAATTAACATCGAGAGTACCTTAGTCTTAGTTATTCATTTTATTTAACTATTAACAAGACAGTACGTAGTAAACTATTTGATTCAGTTAGCGCTAGAATATAATATTGCATAATTAGGTTCTTGTAAAGCAGAACAACACTGTTCTTATTGTTTAGGTCCAACAAAGTAAGAAAATGGATTTTGTGAATGATGTTCAGCCCATTACGATCATGAGTCGAGAAACACTCTGCAAAGGAAACGGTAACAAAACAGAGCCATGTGCATCTTGCCGTACAGTCAAACCAGTGAAGACAGCTCACTCTACAGCTCACACAACGCTCCAAACCATGAATAGATTTTTTTCTCTAGGCTCTGCAATCCTCTGCAGATGATGACATGTGTCAGGGATCAACCTAGTCGTTTGTAAACCTAGTCTCTACTATAAATAGACTATGCAATGTAATGAGAGACAATAAGATGGAATAATACTTTTGAGCCACCATCTCTTCTCGTTTACGAGGGTTTAT
>NC_025703.1:4084459-4091773 GCF_000633955.1 Camelina sativa | reverse complement strand
ATTAATTATATTCGTTATACTTATCAAATTAACATAGAGCAGTTCATTATTTAATTAACATCGAGAGTACCTTAGTCTTAGTTATTCATTTTATTTAACTATTAACAAGACAGTACGTAGTAAACTATTTGATTCAGTTAGCGCTAGAATATAATATTGCATAATTAGGTTCTTGTAAAGCAGAACAACACTGTTCTTATTGTTTAGGTCCAACAAAGTAAGAAAATGGATTTTGTGAATGATGTTCAGCCCATTACGATCATGAGTCGAGAAACACTCTGCAAAGGAAACGGTAACAAAACAGAGCCATGTGCATCTTGCCGTACAGTCAAACCAGTGAAGACAGCTCACTCTACAGCTCACACAACGCTCCAAACCATGAATAGATTTTTTTCTCTAGGCTCTGCAATCCTCTGCAGATGATGACATGTGTCAGGGATCAACCTAGTCGTTTGTAAACCTAGTCTCTACTATAAATAGACTATGCAATGTAATGAGAGACAATAAGATGGAATAATACTTTTGAGCCACCATCTCTTCTCGCTTACGAGGGTTTATGACTCTTGCTTTCATGGTATCATAGCTCCGGTAATACGATCTATGGCTCAAGAAGACTCTTTTTCTTCTTCTCTTTCTATTTCTCAAGTTGTGACTCTGAAACTGTCAGAGTCCAACTATCTCTTATGGAAGACTCAATTTGAGTCCTTTCTCTCACCACAAATGTTACTTGGTTACATCAATGGTTCGATAAAGCGTCCTTCTGCTACTCGACCCGTAACTACTCGTCCTGCAAATGCTGCAGAAGGTCCTTCTAAAGAGCCTAACCCAGACTTTGTGAAGTGGATTCGTAATGATCAACTGGTCATGGCCTGGATCTTTGGCTCACTAACGGAACCAGCTCTGAGAGCGGTGTACGGTATGCAATCTGCACATGAGGTATGGAATGCTCTAGCTAAAAAGTTCAATAGGGTGTCTACCACTAGAAAGTTTGAGTTGCAGAATCGTTTGCGGGGTTGTCTTAAGATAGGAAGAACAATGGAAGAGTATCTTAGTGAACTGAAACAGATCTATGATCAGCTTGATTCTATTGGATTTCCTATGACTGATTTAGAAAAGATTCATGGTTTACTGACTGGTCTTGGTAAGGAGTATGAATCGGTCACCACTGTTATTGAACATTCTATGGATTCAGTTCCTGGTCCCTGTTATGAAGATGTTGTGTTTAAAGTCATCTCTTTTGATGATAAGCTGAAAACGTACAACACTGCTCCTGCTGTTTCGCCTCATTTAGCCTTTCAAACTGAGAAAGGTTACTTTGATAGAGGCGGCTCAAACACCAGAGGAGGTCGTTCAGGATCTGGTGGTGGCTACAGAGGCAGGGGAAACTATTCTACACGAGGCCGTGGTTTTCAGCAACATAGCAGTGGTCAGAACACTCAATCAAATACCTCCAGACCAACTTGTCAGATATGTCGGAAGTATGAACACAGTGCATTCAGGTGTTACAATCGGTACAATGAGTCTTTTCCAGAGCCAGAGCTGCCTTCTGCATTAGCTGCTATGCGTGTGTCTCATGGAAATCAACACACTGGCACAGAGTGGTTACCAGATAGTGGGTCTACGGCTCACATCACCAACTCTGCATCTAATCTGCAACAAGCTCAAACCTATCAAGGTAATGATTCAGTGATGGTTGGTAATGGTGAATTCTTACCCATTACTCATATTGGTTCGGTTCCTCTGCAGACTGTATCAGGTACTTTTCTTCCTCTTAACGATGTGTTAGTGTGTCCAAACATTACCAAATCTCTGTTATCAGTCTCCAAGCTCTGTGATGATTATCCTTGCTCTATTAAATTTGATTCTGATGGTGTACGTGTAAAGGACAAGCATACCAAGCTGCTCCTCACGACCAGAAACCGGAGTAAAGATCATTATGTTCTGGCTAACCCTGCGTTTGGTGCTTTCTACTCTACTCGACAATTGCCTGCTAGTGATGAAGTTTGGCACAAACGGTTGGGGCATCCAAGTGCAAAAGTCCTACAACTCCTATCTAATACTGAAGCGATTTCAATAAATAAACGCACCAACAAGCTGTGTGAATCTTGCAAACTTGGAAAGAGTGCTCAACTTCCTTTTTCTTCTTCTACTTTTTTAGCCAGTAAACCTCTTGAGAGGATACATTGTGATTTGTGGGGACCTGCTCCAATCACTTCTGTTCAAGGGTTTAGATACTATGTTATCTTTATTGACAATTACTCTCGTTTTTGTTGGTTCTATCCACTGAAGAATAAATCGGAGTTCTACTCAGTTTTTGTGTTGTTTCAAAAGTTTGTTGAGAACCAGCTTAATCAGAAAATCATGATGTTTCAGTGTGATGGTGGTGGTGAATTTGTTAGTTCACAGTTTATCACTCATCTTGCAAATTGTGGAATCAAGCAACTTATCTCTTGTCCTCATACCCCTCAACAAAATGGTTTAGCAGAAAGAAAACATAGACACTTGACAGAGTTGGGTTTAAGTATGATGTTTCAGAGTAAAGTCCCACAACAGTACTGGGTTGAAGCTTTCTTCACTGCCAACTATCTGAGCAACCTACTACCTTCTTCAGTACTTGCAGCTTCAAAGAGTCCATATGAAGTCCTCTTTACACAGGAACCAGACTATTCTGCATTACGAGTTTTTGGCAGTGTGTGTTACCCAACNCTACAACTCATATCTAATACTGAAGCGATTTCAATAAATAAACGCACCAACAAGCTGTGTGAATCTTGCAAACTTGGAAAGAGTGCTCAACTTCCTTTTTCTTCTTCTACTTTTTTAGCCAGTAAACCTCTTGAGAGGATACATTGTGATTTGTGGGGACCTGCTCCAATCACTTCTGTTCAAGGGTTTAGATACTATGTTATCTTTATTGACAATTACTCTCGTTTTTGTTGGTTCTATCCACTGAAGAATAAATCGGAGTTCTACTCAGTTTTTGTGTTGTTTCAAAAGTTTGTTGAGAACCAGCTTAATCAGAAAATCATGATGTTTCAGTGTGATGGTGGTGGTGAATTTGTTAGTTCACAGTTTATCACTCATCTTGCAAATTGTGGAATCAAGCAACTTATCTCTTGTCCTCATACCCCTCAACAAAATGGTTTAGCAGAAAGAAAACATAGACACTTGACAGAGTTGGGTTTAAGTATGATGTTTCAGAGTAAAGTCCCACAACAGTACTGGGTTGAAGCTTTCTTCACTGCCAACTATCTGAGCAACCTACTACCTTCTTCAGTACTTGCAGCTTCAAAGAGTCCATATGAAGTCCTCTTTACACAGGAACCAGACTATTCTGCATTACGAGTTTTTGGCAGTGTGTGTTACCCAACTCTTCGTGCTTATGGGAACAACAAATTTGACCCCAAATCCTTGAAATGTGTTTTTCTCAGCTACAATGAGAAATACAAAGGATATAGGTGCATTCATCCTCCCACTGGTCGAGTCTATATTAACAGACATGTTCTTTTTGATGAACATGTTTATCCTTTCGGTGATGAGTATGCGGCTCTAATTCCTGCAGCAACAACACCGCTCTTATCAGCTTGGCACCGTGGTACTCTGCCTCCTCCAACACCGCAGTCTGATGTGTCTCCCTTAGCTCATGAGGAGATTGCAGGGCCACACTTGGTTACTCCAGAGCTTCCTCAACCTACATCTGAGCAGAACAACACTGCTCTTGTTGAAGATCCAGCTCCTGTTCCAGACAATGTTTCACATGAAACCACTGAATTAGACTCTGATAGTGAGTCTCACCATGATGGTCCTCCTTTATTCTCAGAAGCAGATTTTCCTCCACTAGTTGCTCCAACAATCAATGAACACTGTATGAGAACGAGGGGGAAAGATGGTGTAAGAAAACCCAATCCAAAATATGCTCTCACTATCACTCAAACACCGATTAGAGAGCCTAAGACAGTAGCATCAGCACTCAAACATCCAGGGTGGACAGGAGCAATGGGAGAAGAAGTAGAAACCTTTGTGGAGACCAACACTTTTGATTTGGTTCCACATGAAGAAGAAATGAATGTTCTCGGCTGCAGGTGGGTTTTTAAAACAAAGATCAATGCAGACGACAGCTTGGATAAGCTTAGAGCCCGTCTTGTGGCAAAAGGTTACGATCAGGAAGAGGGGGTTGATTTTCTGGAAACATACAGTCCGGTTGTAAGAACTGCTACAGTTCACAAATGGCCTTTGAAGCAACTTGATGTCAAGAATGCGTTCTTGCATGGGGACTTAACAGAAACAGTCTACATGAGACAACCTCCTGGTTTTGAAGATAAGGAGAATCCATCACATGTGTGGAAACTGAACAAAGCAGTCTACGGACTAAAACAAGCTCCACGAGCCTGGTTTGACAAGTTCAGCACATTTCTTCTAAAGTTTGGTTTTACATGCAGCTTGAAAGATCCATCACTCTTCGTGTATGATAGAGGTAATGATATCATTGTGTTGCTTCTTTACGTTGATGATATGGTCTTAACAGGAAGTAATATGGAGCTGATCAACAAGCTTCTCCAGAATCTAAGTGAAGAGTTTCGCATGAAAGATTTGGGCAAAATGAGTTACTTTCTTGGCATCCAGTGTCACTATCATCATGATGGATTGTTTCTCAATCAACACAAATATGCAGAAGATCTTCTCATTGCTGCAGGAATGACTGATTGTGCTCCAGCAGCAACACCTCTACCCTTGGAGCTACAAAAGGTTAAAGGGCAAGGGGACATGTTAGACAACCCAACTTTTTTCAGAAGTCTGGCTGGCAAACTACAATATCTAACTTTTACTAGACCAGATATTCAATTCGCAGTTAACTTGGTGTGTCAACGAATGCACTCGCCTACGGTAGCAGACTTCAATCTACTCAAAAGGATTATTCGATGCATCAAAGGAACCATTGATCATGGTCTCTCTTTCACTCAGAATACTGATTCTACATTACGAGCATACAGTGACAGTGATTGGGGTGGCTGTCAAACTACTAGTCGGTCCACAGGAGGGTTCTGCACTTTTCTTGGCACCAACATCATTTCTTGGTCAGCTAAACGCCAACCATCAGTCTCACGAAGCTCAACAGAAGCAGAGTATCAATGTCTGTCTGACACTACAGCTGAAGTTAACTGGATAAGAGATCTACTAGACAACATTGGCATGCCTCCAACTCAAACTCCGGAGCTGTATTGTGATAACTTGTCTGCTGTGTATCTTTCTACAAATCCTACACTGCACAAACAGTCTAAGCATTTCAAGACACACTATCACTATGTCAGGGAACAAGTTGCAGAAGGCTCACTAACGGTTTATCACATTCCGTCGGCTTATCAACTGGCAGATATCTTCACCAAGTCTTTGCCAATTCATGTGTTCAACGATCTCAAGTTCAAACTTGGTGTAGTCTCACCGCCCACACAAAGTTTGAGGGGGGATGTAAAGCAGAACAACACTGCTCTTGTTGTTTCGGTCCAACAAGGTAAGAAAATGGGCTTTGTGAATGATGTCCAGCCCATTACGATCATGAGTCGAGAAACACTCTGCAAAGGAAACGGTAACAAAACAGAGCCATGTGCACCTTGCCGTACAGTCAAACCAGTGAAGACAGCTCACTCTACAGCTCACACAACGCTCCAAACCATGAATAGATTTGTTTCTCTAGGCTCTACAATCCTCTGCAGATGATGACATGTGTCAGGGATCAACCTAGTCGTTTGTAAACCTAGTCTCTACTATAAATAGACTATGCAATGTAATGAGAGACAATAAGATGGAATAATACTTTTGAGCCACCATCTCTTCTCGTTTACGAGGGTTTATGATTTTTGCTTTCAGTTCTAACTACGTACTAGCGCATATTTGTTTAATTGTTTGTAGAGTAGTACTCTTAACTCTACACAATACTAAATTTACTTAAATTATCATATCTATGTGTCACCATGCATGTTTTGTAGCATGAAATCTCACTATATGTCACTTCCTCGATTTACTTTATTCGTATTTTACGTTTTATTAATTCTCTTGTAGAGAGAAAGAAGGTTTATGTTTCGTTTCCATATCACTTATCCATTTTCATCAATTTTCATATTTTAAAATTTCCACTCACTTTCTGAACCAATTAATAATAAGTTTACTTCTTTATGTATGTTTCAAACTATGGACTTCATTGTACGTAATACAGCAAACATATACTTACTGCTTACATCAAAAGGCTAATATTAGTTATACGAATCACCCAATACGAAATAAATAAAAAAGAGAGTGAGAGTTTGAATCCATCCTGTACTAGTACTCTCACTGGCAGTAGCAGAGTAAACTAGTGGGAGCCCACCAACCAGATTTCAAACAGGAGGAAGTAATAAGCCATTTAGTTTTCCTTGTAATAACATCTGTTAATACTTTCCAAAAAGTCTATACTAAAAAGTTATACAAAAACTCTTGAAGGGAAAAAACAAAAACAAAAAGATATAGATTTTAAAAGTTAAATAAGGAGATTTTTCTTCCGAAGGTTCTGTTCTCTGACAAAACATAAAGATCGAGCAATGAGGTAAGGTTATCTAATTATCTTGTGATATAAAAAAACAGAAGAATTGACCAAAATTATCTTACAAAAAAAATGTTACCAACACATGATCACGTGACATGTCCTTTTCGCTACTTTCCACAGTAGTTTCTAGAGATGGGACTCATCACTACTCTACAACCATGATTCACTGGGCCCCTACTTACCGCGCCGCGCGCGGAGATTAAAAACAACACATTTTATGAACTAGAGTGATAAATTGTGATTTGCCCATTGGTAACGAAGTCACCATTCTTACTCTCTAACGGCTAAGTGCTAAGGGCATGTTTACAGTTTAGGGTATTTATAGAGTATAAATATTGTGAAAATAATATAAGATTGTAGTTAAGAACTTTTGTTAAAAAGTTAGTTATTGAGAGAACATGTTTAAGATTTTAATATTTAATAATATAATATTCTTATAGAAATTTAAGAATGTTTAACAAATACATAGATTAATGTTTAATAAAAAATTTAAGAATGTTTAATACTATTTAATAATATAATGTTTATTAATATTCTTAAACATATTACAATTATAAAAATTTATAAAATAACATTTTAATTGCAAACTTATAAAACTTTTACTAAAATTCAAAATACAATGCCATATTTTTATGAAACAAAAAAAACATTGTAAATAAAATTTTTTAAAAAAACAAACAAACATATTACTTAATTAATTAAACAAGACAAACATTTTATTTAATTAATACATAGAT
>NC_025703.1:4076282-4083773 GCF_000633955.1 Camelina sativa | reverse complement strand
ATCAGTAGTTAAGAACTTTTGTTAAAAAGTTAGTTATTGGGAGAACATGTTTAAGATCTTAATATTTAATAATATAATATTCTTATAGAAATTTAAGAATGTTTAATAAATACATAGATTAATGTTTAATAAAAAATTTAAGAATGTTTAATACTATTTAATAATATAATGTTTATTAATATTCTTAAACATATTACAATTATAAAAATTTATAAAATAACATTTTAATTGCAAACTTATAAAACTTTTACTAAAATTCAAAATACAATGCCATATTTTTATGAAACAAAAAAAACATTGTAAATAAAATTTTTTAAAAAAACAAACAAACATATTACTTAATTAATTAAACAAGACAAACATTTTATTTAATTAATACATAGATAAATGTCCAAATTTATTTCATATATTTTCAACCAATCCGAAAGAGACACGTCACACAAGATCAGTTCTAGAATAAGATCAGTGAACCTGATCTTAAGTCTACTATTCAATTATTTTCATTTTTAAAGTGCCTAAGAACATCCCATGTGATCTCCCTATAAACATGGCCTAAGTCGTAACCTTAGCTTAACTCATACATTTTATACAATATATATTTTTTCTTGGTGAATGCATTTTTAGGAGATTGATTTATACATATGTATAACTCTTACAGGCAGTCTTACTACTTCATCCTTTAAAATCTTTATTAGTGTGACGTACCTAGTTTTCCAATTAGTAGTAGTAACTATCAGTTGCCAAGTAGGACTGGGGGAAGGCTTTAATTCTTTTTGTCATTAACTCTCGATCGGTGAATATAGAATCTTATTAATGCCGGCGATATTATTTATCACACTAAAATTAATTAGTTTGACATAGACACAAAACAATCTTGCTTTCAATATGGTTTTTTCTAGATGCTGCATTTCTTTCATTTTTCTATAAAACAAAAACAACCAAGCAATTGTGGATCTATATATGTTTAAAGAGCGAAGGTTTTAACAGAAACAACAAGTAATGAAAACTAATTAGGGTCTTAAAACAGCCACACCACACGTAATACATGCACATCCCGGTAAATAGTTTTCCCAAACGCAACCAACAAAAACAAAATATCGATATATATGCCAAAATGGACGTTACTAAAATGATTAGTGAAAAAAACTATATAAAAAAAATCAAAATAGCTCGATTATCTTACAAAAAATGTCCTTTTCCCTGTTTTTCTACCACGGTGGTTCCTGGAGATACTCATGATTACTACACTAGGCCCCTACTTACAGCGAGGAGATTCCTTTATATATTCACTCCCTCTTTTTCTGATCAAAACCACTTTTAGCTCACTCTCTTGTAAACAAAAAAAACACTCAAAACTAAAAAAAAAAAGAGTATGTGGAAACGCACTCTCACCATGTCGAAGAAGTTAGCTTCTTCTCGCCGCCGTGTCTCCTCCGTGAGACGTAACTCTGATGCGTCCTCCTCATCCTCCTCTGACGATGTCACTCCACCACCTTTGCCGCAGTCCCCTCTGCCGCAACTACCTTCGCTGCAGTCCCCTCCGCTACATCCACTTTCGCCACAGTCCATTCCGCCGCAGCCCACGCTTCCCCGCCACTATATGTTTATATTAATTTATTAAAAACACATTAATGTGAATTTTAAATATATATAAGTTAGGTTTTAATCTCACTTATACGAGTATAATTGAATTATTTTCCATATGATTTTTATATACGACTTCATCAATCATTTCAGAAAAGCGTATTTAGTTTTCGATTAATCATCTTGAAGAATATTGAATAATATTTATTTTCATAATGAATCTAAATAATATAATAAATAATAGTTCAGTTTTCTTGCATTTGTTGGACAGTAGAAAAATTATTGAAGGAATTAAGAAATCTATAAAACCATAATTGAGGGAAATTTTATATAATGTTTGTACAAATTTTGAAAAAGACTTATTTTAAAAAATATTTATGTAATATAAATTATTAAATAATCAATTTATTTAATAAATTATTAAACTCTTTTAAAAATATATAATTATATTTTATTATATTAATTTCAAATCTATGCGTGAGACATTATCTAGTATGTATATAAACACGAATAAAGTATAGATAGATATGTTAACAATATATACTAGATAATATATATAAATTATAAATTGTATCTTGGACTGATTCTAATGCTTCCTGGATCTTGGTGGAACCTTGTGATGGTCTTTTAATTTAGAAACTCTTTTTGCTTTTACGGACAAATCATTTCTATTAACTAGTAAGAGATAAGATTAAATTAGTGATAATACCAGATCCCTCTTATTAACCCTTTTTAAAGTTTTCAATATGCTTTATTTTGATATATCAAAGGATTGAGAATCCATTATATCCAAGATACAATCATGATTCGGTGCCATTCTATTACTATAATCAATAGGTCCAAAAGTTGAGGATACCCACAAGTCCGGTCAAAGTGAGTTGACTTTAAAGATTGGATCATTTATAATCATCAGATTCAAATGTTTTTTTTTTCCGTTACACCGACTCTTATGACTTTTCGTACCCATACAAACTCAGCCATAGCTCTGGTAGAAAAAAATTATGTGGCTTTTATTTTCAAGAGATTATAGCGATGCCTTGCGACTCGTTCTAAGCCATTAATTCACCATCGGCCAAATTTTTGTAGTAGCAAAAAACGTTTCGTAGCGTAAATAAACATAATCTGATTAGTTCACAGCTTTTGTTCAATATATCAAGTGTAAAAAGGCGACCAAACAACTATTTCTAATATCCTATAGACTTAACAATAGTTGTCCAAGTTCACTTTAATTTGATTAGTTCACGATATCGTTTATCCAAACTTATAGTAAAAAGATAAAGACGGTCGTAACTCGTAACGTTACATTTGCTTTTGAAACCAGTGCTTTACTCCTAGTCCTGAAACCCTACAATATGGTGTGTGATCAACCAACATGTAAAGAATTAAGTTGTATATATTAACCAATCGCATTAATCATATAGTTATGCAATTATGTTATAGATGGATGTTACTGACAAGAAAAGGTGTAGTAAAGTTTCTAAGTATGTTAGATTAGCCATACATCATTCTCATTCTAGAATACATTTATAGTCGCGCACTAGTATTTTCTAAATTCTACAACTATTTTTTTTTTGGTGAGGAATTCTACAACTATTTTATCATTATAATTCAGTGGTTTATCTATCAAACAAAGTAAAAAAAAAAACCAATGGTTTACACTACATAAAGTAACCAATCTATAAAACAAAATTATAGCTTTCTGTTATATACAATGAGTTTTAAGTGGGGCTACAAATAAAAAATTAATGAAGAGAGAAATCAAGAACGGGGAGACTGAAGTTGTACGGAATGGTGTTAAAAGTTTGAACGAACATTTAGTGACTCCGTACAGACCAGACCACAAGGTAGTTGACATGGTACAGTATATACAAATAATACTCTACTCTAGATAATGACAATTTCTTCACTTCTTTTATGTGTCGGTACGTCTCAATATACATACAACTACAAATATATAAAGGGCACGTAGCGGTGATTAATGCAAGAAACCAAACATGTGTTCGAAATGTCTGAATTTAGTGAAAACCTAAAAATAATCAAAGTCTTTTTGTGTCTTGTGCAGTACACGTGTCTACCATTTGATGAATTAGTACATTTTTAGAGTCTTAACAAAAAAAAAAGATTGAAGCAGAGAGATCAATTATCCTAATTTAAAAGGAAAGAGGTGTGAAGTTACACTTTTTGGTCTGCAGAAGCGTGTTCTTAGGAGGCCCCACGATTCTGAGGGAGAGCAACGAAAGATTACAGCTGATACACAAATGAGAACTTGCATTTAATGTTGTAATTAAGAAATCTCTCGGAAACTTCCTAACCATGAGTGTTGACATCAACGTCGAGTATATAAACTACTCTCTAGCCCAAAACAATGCAATAACTCCACGGAAGGAGAAGCAAATAAACACCAACCAGAACTTTACTTCTACTGTTGACGTTTTGAGAATGTGCAAGAAGTTGAAGATTTTCATGAGAAAGCTACAAAGTAGATTCTCCAAAAGGGTAGGGAATTGTGGTGAGTTCGAGGTAGAGGGTAATGCGGGTAGTAGTGCTGCATGGATGATTCCAAGTGATGTGAAGGAAGGGCACGTAGCGGTGATTGCCGTTAAAGGAGAGAGAGCTAAGAGGTTTATTTTGGAGCTTGAAGAGTTGAACAAACCTGAGTTCATGAGGCTGCTCGAGCAAGCAAGGGAGGAGTTCGGGTTCCAGCTCAGAGGACCTCTGACCATTCCATGCCAGCCGGAAGAAGTACAGAAGATTCTACAAGGAGGTAGAGAGTATTGATTTTAGATTGTAGAGAAACAATGTTAGTTGAAATTCTTTTCCTACAAGAATTTACCATTCTTTCTCTTATTCACCGTTCTGGTGATTGTTCATTTTTTTCCTCTCAACACTTATTTGAATGTAAGAGGTTTTCGTAAGAAGCTAGCTTGATATTACCACCAATATTACAGCTTCAATGGATGCATAACATTTTCTCCCTAGATTAAGCAATTTTTCTATTGCAGGCAGTACAAAACTAAACTAGTACTAATAATCATGTCCGAGTTATTTATTAGTCACTATTACAGTTTTTAGCAAGCATTGGAGACCACACAGTACTAAATACCAAATACAAAGAACCGGAAGGTGGTAATGGTGATCATATCAACAGATTCTAGTTCTGAGCTTAAAAGACAGAGTTTCTAATCTTTCAATAATGATATAAGAGATTTAACCAGAGGAGTTTAAAGAGTGAAGAGTTGAGTGATTGATTAAAATCCAAAAGTACTACAAAGAACAGAACAAAGAAGAAAGATAGAGCTATAATCCATAGAAGTTCCACAAGTTTTTGGTTTCTCTTCTGATTCACAAGGGGGCGGGCGCGTAGCACAGAGAGACTTCTATGGGAAATAGACAGGCCAATTGTAATAATACGAGTCCCTGACTTCTTTCGGTATCTTGTTCCACTGAGTAGCAAAGAGAAGAACCAAATAAACTTGTGAGCAATGTAATCATATATGAAGAAAAACAGATTCAGTTCTTAGGCTAGATATAGTCTGAACCTTGAATTCGTAAGGCTCCTTCTTTGCCCTTGCTTTTTTCCAGTGGTACTGCTCAAACAGCATCCACTTGTCATGATAACTGCCATAGAGAATACGAGAATCGTTACAAAAAAACCACACTTTAGATAACCACTGAACTCATCGGGAAGAAACATGCTTATTCATGTACAAGACTTCAAACACAGTTGATCACACTATGTCATATCTATCGTGAATCCAATCATCATATCATAGAAGTAAAGAAACGAACAAAGAGAGGGTATGCAGTTACAGTCTCGATAAGACAAAACCACTCCTTCAACTACTAGATGATATGGAAACCTGAGGTTTCAGCTATGTCTATGATAATAACTTCATCCTAGTTCGCCTAAAAGACATCAAACTATCTTCTAACATTACAAAACCTTCTAACATTGCGCTGTAACCAATCATGTAGCAGCAAAAGAAGAACTTTAACAGAACAGTCGAACCAAAAAGAATCAAGAGCCTTAACATAAACCTAATACCCAAAACACATGAACTTGGAAAACCAATTTCGGAACCCAGACACTCACAACATTGAGAGAGAGAGAGAGAGAGAGAGAGACCAAACACGAAACATAAAAACCGATCCAGGTAAGGATTTTACTTGAACTGGTTGGAGAGCTGCCACATGTAAGGATTGACCCAGGTAAGAACGGAGAAAGCAGCAGAACCAATCCATATATTCACAAACCGATCCGCATCAGCATGTGGCACTCCTGGATCTCCCCTGTACGCATTTCCAAAATACTTCTCCATTTCTTCCTCTCTCAGTCTCTCTCTCTCTGTCTCTATCTCTCTCTCTTTGTTTTATCTTCTTCTCCGGCGATTTATCTTTCTACTAACTTTCCTGTTTGGTAACAGAGATTGAAATATCCTGGGATGATTTTGTAAATAGAATAAAAACTTAGGGGTCAATCTAAAAATACTTCTTCTTCCTCGCTTTAGGGCCACATCATTTCGATTTTCGAATATTCCAACAATTAGATCCTCTAAGAGAGGAGGCCAAAACGACACGAAACCCATCGTTTTAACTACGTGGCCCATTTCATTTTGGGGGAAGAAGAACACTAATAAAAGATCTGATTCTTTCTTTTGATTCATCCATCGTCGTCTTCCCCAAATTAAGGTTTTCTGGGATTAAGGTTATTAAAATTATGCGAGGCGGTGGTAGGAGAAGATCCAACGGTGGTGGTGGTTCTGGGAAAAGTAAATCTAAATCTCCGGGACAGAGCACGAGAACCAATTTCAATTCCGCGGCGGGGTCTTCCTCCGGTGGTCGTCGCCGACGTCAGAATAATACTACTCTGTTCGTAGAAGGAGGCGTTCTCTCCGATTACCCACGGGATCCTGATTTTTCAACGCCATCTCGAGGAGGAGGAGGAAGCTCTTCGAGAAAGGGATCGAATCTTAGAAGCTCAGATCGTGTGAAAGCTTCTGCTTCCACTACTGGTCCAAGGAAATGCAATGGTAATACTTTTGTGTATCAGTATCCTCCCGTCGAGTTTGAGGAAGGCTTGGACCGAAGACCAGTCGCAGAAGTTGATCAAATGAATGATTCAAATCCTATGGTGTTGGGTAAGTCGGAGACGACTCAAATTGTTGCATTTCTGGATCATACGCCTTCGTCTTCTAAAGGTGTTAAGGTAAATTATGATTACGAATACGAACCGAGTTTTGTTTTGGGTGATGAGTCTCATAAAGGGTTGGGATTTTGTGATGGTTCTGATGCTGCACCAAGTGGTAGCCTTTCTATTATTCCAAAGGCGTCGGAAGATAAAGGTGGTTCATTTGCTCATGAGGAGGAGGAGGTTGATGCAAGTGAGGATGAAGTGATGCCTGATGTTGTGAAAACACCGAGAAGGAATTCGGGTTTCATTTCTATAGGAGGGATGAAATTGTATACTGAAGATATATCTGGTGAAGAGAGTGAGGGAGAAGAAGGGTCGAATGATGATGATGAATCTGGAGATGAAGGTAGCAGTGGGTCTTCTGAATTATCTGAGAGTGACAGCTCGGAAGACATGTTTGGAAGTCATTCCGAGATTGATGATGATGTTGCAAAGGATTACTTGGAAGGTATTGGTGGCAGTGAGATTATGTTGGATGCTCATTGGTTAGCTGAACAATCATTGGATAAATTGGATTTGTCAAGTGCTGATAGTTCTGATAGTGATTCTTCTGATCGAAAACCAAGGAAGTTGACTGGTATTAGTCTGCAAAAAGCTTCAATGGAATATGGTAAGAAGAAGACGACAGGAAGTCGTTTCTCCGGGCATGGTAAGGCTAATCATCCATTCACAATGGATGATCTTATGTATGTGAAGGATCCAAGAAGTCTTTCGGG
>NC_025703.1:4035253-4076269 GCF_000633955.1 Camelina sativa | reverse complement strand
GTAGAAGGAGGCGTTCTCTCCGATTACCCACGGGATCCTGATTTTTCAACGCCATCTCGAGGAGGAGGAGGAAGCTCTTCGAGAAAGGGATCGAATCTTAGAAGCTCAGATCGTGTGAAAGCTTCTGCTTCCACTACTGGTCCAAGGAAATGCAATGGTAATACTTTTGTGTATCAGTATCCTCCCGTCGAGTTTGAGGAAGGCTTGGACCGAAGACCAGTCGCAGAAGTTGATCAAATGAATGATTCAAATCCTATGGTGTTGGGTAAGTCGGAGACGACTCAAATTGTTGCATTTCTGGATCATACGCCTTCGTCTTCTAAAGGTGTTAAGGTAAATTATGATTACGAATACGAACCGAGTTTTGTTTTGGGTGATGAGTCTCATAAAGGGTTGGGATTTTGTGATGGTTCTGATGCTGCACCAAGTGGTAGCCTTTCTATTATTCCAAAGGCGTCGGAAGATAAAGGTGGTTCATTTGCTCATGAGGAGGAGGAGGTTGATGCAAGTGAGGATGAAGTGATGCCTGATGTTGTGAAAACACCGAGAAGGAATTCGGGTTTCATTTCTATAGGAGGGATGAAATTGTATACTGAAGATATATCTGGTGAAGAGAGTGAGGGAGAAGAAGGGTCGAATGATGATGATGAATCTGGAGATGAAGGTAGCAGTGGGTCTTCTGAATTATCTGAGAGTGACAGCTCGGAAGACATGTTTGGAAGTCATTCCGAGATTGATGATGATGTTGCAAAGGATTACTTGGAAGGTATTGGTGGCAGTGAGATTATGTTGGATGCTCATTGGTTAGCTGAACAATCATTGGATAAATTGGATTTGTCAAGTGCTGATAGTTCTGATAGTGATTCTTCTGATCGAAAACCAAGGAAGTTGACTGGTATTAGTCTGCAAAAAGCTTCAATGGAATATGGTAAGAAGAAGACGACAGGAAGTCGTTTCTCCGGGCATGGTAAGGCTAATCATCCATTCACAATGGATGATCTTATGTATGTGAAGGATCCAAGAAGTCTTTCGGGAAAGAAGAATAAGAAGAAAGAGGTGGCTAAGTTTCCTCAGTCTTGGCCTTCAGGTTCACAAAAGAGCAAGAAGTCCCGTAATTTCCCTGGTGAGAAGAAGAAACACCGCAAAGAATACATTGCTCTGAAGCGCCGTGAGAGAATGTTACAGCGTGGTGTTGATCTTGCTGAGATTAACTCTCAATTAGAGAGTTTTGTTCTGGAAAATGTGGACATGCACTGTTTCCAGCGTATGCATAATCGAGATTGCTCTCAGGTAAGACGATTAGCAGATGTGTACCGCTTATCAAGTAGCTGCAATGGTTCTGGAAAGAAAAGCTTTGTGACGGTGACTCGAACATATCAGACATGTATGCCATCTGCCAGCGATAAACTTCGCATCGAGAAGCTGATAGGAGCAGGAGATGAGGATGATGATTTTGCTGTCAGTGGAGGGGTAAAAGGAAAATCTGGAAGCTTAGATAAGAAGAAAGCAAAAGACTCAACCAAAAAGCGACCTACTAGAGAGGAACGGGAGAGAAACAAAAACAATGGGAAGAAGAGTTCATATGCTGATCAACCTGTATCATTTGTGTCAAGTGGCGTAATTGATTCTGAGATAGCTATTGCGAAAACCTCTGGTGAAAAAGATGCAAAACGGGTAGCTGAAACTACTCCAGGAACCTCTAATGGAGCAGACATTGGGGCATTCGAGCTGCACACGAGAGGCTTTGGATCCAAAATGATGGCGAAAATGGGATTCATAGATGGAGGCGGTCTAGGAAAGGATGGTAAGGGGATAGCACAGCCAATAGAAGCTGTTAAACGTCCAAAATCACTTGGGTTAGGTCTGGATTTCTCCATTGACACTGAAGACATGAGTCCGTCAAGTAATAACAATGCTAAAAGGAACAGATCTTCTTCCTCTGGCAAACATGTGAAACACATCTCCCATGACAATGGTGCCTCTAGTTCCGGAAGAATTAGAGACAAAAGATTGGGAGCCTTTGAGCAGCACACAACAGGTTTTGGGTCGAGGATGATGGCGAGAATGGGTTTTGTCGAAGGCTCGGGTTTGGGAAGAGATTCACAAGGCATAGTCAATCCACTGGTTGCTGTCAGACGTCCTAGAGCACGTGGAATTGGCGCTGAAGGCTAAAGATTTAAGTATTTAACGGTCAAGGTTTGAGCAAGAACACTAATAGATATATTATATGTTCATCTTTAATCTCCAACATGTGGCCGTATTATGTTCAATTACGTTTAAGACTTGGGAGCAGCATTTGTTGTTATCTTGACATCAATTGTTGTTGATTAATAAAAGCATCCTTTTTGGCTTATCTGACAACCACCAGTGATGCAGAAAGAACATCCTCAGCTTCGGAATCCATTTACAGCGTGTCACAAAATTCTAAATGTCTAGAGAGAGACCAATTTAACAGCATTAACATGACATGAGGAGGAAACAGATCCACTAATACAATTGTAATCTGCAATCCTTTTGTAAAGATCTTTAGTAATCCCTTTGCTCTTCATTTGTAATTAAAGAACAAAAAAGGAGGAGTGAAACGAAAATTAAGAACATTGATTAAAACCCAAACACAAGAGATTCGGATAACTTAGAAACACAAGGAAAGAATCAGTATCACTTTCTTTCCCAGTAATCCAAAAGTAGAGAATTCGAGTTTTAAACTTAAATAAAAAAAGGATAACGAAGTTATCACTAGTTGTAGAGATCATCATCATCCGCAGCAGCGGCCGCAGACGTGACAAACGGATCCGCGACTCCAGTGGTAGCACCTGAACCAGTAGAATTCTCGAACCTGAATTCAGAACCGAACCCTCTAGACTGCTGCAAAGTCTGAGCAAAGGCTTGGTACTTCCTGATGTCTGCATCACTTACACTCCTACGAGCATACTTCATAGACTCCTCAAAGTGTGCAGCTTTGATCTCTGATACTTCATCCACACCATCTTCCTCCATAGCCTCTGGGTTCTCGCTCCTCCTCTTCTCCTTTTCAATGTCCTGAAACAAAAGCCAAGAGAATTAAGTTCAGATATTAGAGAATGTTGCCATTTTAATTAGAGATTAGAGATTATAGAGATCACTGACCTTCTCAATGTTCTCTCTGATGGCGTACTTGCAAGCTCTCTGGCAAATCTCAGTGATATCAGCACCACTGAATCCCTGTGTGTATTTAGCAAGTGCACCGATGTCTACATCTTTAGCAATAGGAGATTTCCTCAAGGCGGCCTTGAAGATATTGAGACGGGAATCCTCGTCTGGTAGTGGAATGTAAATGAGCTGGTCGAGCCTTCCAGGACGAAGAAGAGCTGAATCAATAATGTCTGGTCTGTTGGTTGCTCCGATGATGAAAACGGTTTTCTTGGCATTCATTCCATCCATCTCAGTCAAAAGCTGGTTCAACACTCTATCTGCAGCACCGCCTCCATCGCCACCGCCTCCGCTTCCTCTCTGAGTCGCAATGGAGTCGAGTTCATCAAAGAAGAGAACACATGGAGCGGATTGACGGGCCTTGTCAAAGATTTCTCGGACATTTGCTTCACTTTCTCCAAACCACATGGTCAGAAGCTCAGGACCTTTGACACTGATGAAGTTAGCTTGGCACTCGTTGGCAATAGCTTTGGCCAATAGGGTTTTCCCACATCCTGGAGGACCGTAGAAAAGGACTCCCTTTGATGGAGACATACCGAATTTCTCAAATTTCTCTGGGTGCTCGACTGGGTATTGAACAGTCTGCATTTGAACAATGACACAGCTTAGCTTACAATTAATGAACAGATCCAAGCAAGAAAGGAACAAACAAGCTTGGCTTACAATAAAGGACATAATCAAGCAAGAACGGACTTACCTCCTGGAGCTCTCTCTTAACATTCTCAAGACCTCCGATATCATTCCATGAGACATTGGGAACCTCAACAACCTGAAAAGCCAAAAAGAAATTTTGGAATGAGAATTAAGCAAAAATATAGGCTTTGATCTCGTTCTAAGCGGAGCACTGTCACTGCCAATACTTACGGTTTCACGAAGTGCAGATGGGTTGCTGTTCCCGAGAGCAGTGTGGAAGTGCTCGTTGGTCACTGCCATGGAATTGAGGATTTCAGCATCTATGGAGTCATCTTCCAAATCAATCACATCCATCTTCTCCCTGATGCATTGCAAGGCAGCCTCTGTGCACAGAGCTGCAAGATCAGCACCAACGTAACCATGTGTGTCCTTTGAGATCCTTTCGAGATCCACCTGGGGGAAAAATAACAACAAGCAAATTTTAGCTTTCAATAAACATTACACTCAATAAACAAAGGCAAGGATATATATATATATATATATATATATATATATATAATTAGAAAATTACATCTTCAGCAAGCTTCATGTTCTTTGTATGGATCCTGAGCACTTCAAGACGTCCAATTTCGTCAGGAACACCGATATCGATCTCCCTATCAAATCTTCCAAACCTTCTAAGAGCTGGGTCAATACTGTTGGGACGATTGGTTGCTCCCATGACAATAACATGAGCACGCGATTTGAGTCCATCCATGAGTGTAAGGAGCTGAGACACAATCCTCCTCTCAACCTCTCCATTTGTCTTCTCTCTTTTTGGTGCTATAGAGTCAATCTCATCAATGAAGATGATCGAAGGCGCGTTTTTCTCAGCCTCCTCAAATGCTTTCCTCAGGTTGCTCTCACTCTCACCAGCCAGTTTAGACATGATCTCTGGTCCATTGATACAAAAGAAGAAGGCACCAGTTTCATTAGCCACAGCCCGAGCAATCAAAGTCTTTCCAGACCCAGGAGGTCCATAGAGCAGGATTCCCTTTGGTGGCTTAACACCAATGGACTTGAATAGTTGTGGATGCCTCAATGGAAGTTCAACAAGTTCCCTGATCTGAGCCATCTGTTTTCTGACACCACCAACATCATCATAACCTACATCATCTAGCCTTTCTTCATCCTCTCTCTTCACAGGCTCACCCTCACAGAAAATCTCTGTGTCTGGAGCAACCACACAGTATTCAGCAGGATCGGTCTCTATAACTTTGAACTCCACACTCCTCATTCCTCCTCTGACTAGGAAGAGATCACCCTTCCTCACGGGGCGGTATGCCTCAAGGAAATAAGCTGTTAAAAAAAACAAAATTTTATTCAGAAATCATTCCAATAATATCTCAAAGTCAAAGCAAATAAGAATCTCCAAGGAAACAACCAAAACACAAAAGCCGACTTACGTTTCAAGTAAGCATCAAAGAGGTTGCCAGTCACCCCTTCAACGGTATCATCAACAGGCAAGATGTGAACACGTTTTCCGTACTTGACATCTGGGCATTGGTGAACAGAAATAACATCTCCGAGTCTAACCCTCAAGTTAGATCTGACAACTTTGTTCATCCGGATCTTTGGCTCCTCACATGTTTCATCAGCAAGAGCAATGCAGACAGTGTCCTTTCTTTTCTTACCCTGAAAGCCAAAAGACAAAACAAATCAGAACTAAGAGAGACCACAAGAAAAAAAACAATTACTTCATAAAGACAGGACCAATACAATACTATCAACACACAAAAAAGCAAGTCTCTTTGTTTTTGTATAATACCCAAAATCATAAACTAGGGTTTGTGTAGAAACACATAAGAAATCCACCGATCGAGCACAGCAAAAAAAAACCCTAATTTCAGAAACCACACCATTCAATATCAGAATCAAAAGAGAATCCAAACGAAAAAAACAAACCTTGATGAGAATAGTATCACCACGGAAGAGCTGAAGCTTCTCCATGGTAGCAGGGTGAAGAGAGACGACGGAGTTATCATCGTTGATAGCCTCATCGACGACAAGACGGTTAGGAGACTTCTTCCTCTCGAGAATAGCAGTACTGAAATCTTTCTTCGATTTCCTATAAACACAAATCAAAAGATTAAAACTTTTAAAAACACTAGATCAACCAAAAACCCTACCAAGTAATCAAAATCGAAAAAAAAAAACAGACTTTAAGTAAAAGAGATCCGAGATTTTCCCGATCGGAAAAAACAAAATAAGAGATCTGGGAGTACTTACGAGTCTGAAGATTCAGCTGGGGTAGACATGATTTGAGATTAACCGAAAGAGTTGCCTCAGAAATCGAAGAAAGATGAGAGCTTTTTCTTTTTGTCTTGGTGTGGGTTTCTCTGAGAAGAGAGATCGATTTGTGATAATGGGATCTGAAAGAGCTGATGAGATTAATATCTCTATGTTTCTTGTTGGTAAAGAGAACTCTCCATTTTTTTTTCCTTTTTTTCTTATCTTTCTAGTAAATATGTAAACGACCCCTAGTGTTTTACATTTTTCTCAAATCTTTACCCTATTTATGTTATGTGACTAAATTACTCCTTATCTCTTTTATTTTGGTTTCCTCTTTTCCAAAAAGGACAAATCAATGCCACAAAAGTCACACTCTTTGTGCTTGCTTATTAATTTTTTTTAATTTTATTTTTGTAATTTCCTAGGAACATTCATTTCAATTTTTTATACTAAGATATGAACAAAAATACCAAATACCTAAACAACACAAGCAATAGCATCTTCTTTTACCTATTGGTAAAAAAATATTCTTAAATCGGTTAAAATATTCTTCTTTTTATCCAACTACTTCTCCCAAATTTGAGTAGTCCTCTACATATTTTTTCCACCCCACAAAAGACGTAATTGTTTTTATGTTTATTTATGTTAGCGTTAAGATTTAGTGATTTACTTATGGTTTAATCCAAAAGAAAAAAAAAAAAGAGATTTACTTATGGTAATTAATAGGTACTTTTACAATTAACACAAACACAAATATACACGTAAGCAAGAGTATTTTTTGTGCTGAAAACTTATTAGCTTTGGAACAAAACTCTGATAAAGTGATAAGCCATTCTTGCTTATATATATCTTCTTGATTCAGCTGTGGTTACTGGTTATAATCACACAAATATCATATTAAATCATTTAGTATCGTTCATAATCTTCATATGCAAATTATATATATGTAATGTGTATGAGCTTGATCTTGATCTCTCGCCAAACTCTTCAAGCTTTCCAATCTCCCTGGAACCTTTCTTGAGTCTTGTATTTTCGTATGATGGGGTTTGAATTTTTATGTAATCAGCAAGCTCTTATTGTCTTTGGGTTCCATAGCTTTCCAAACCAACCTCCTTCACCGCCACCACCATTGTTCTTTGTCTCTAAACCCCTCTTGTTCTTTCCTCCCGTGTCTCTTGAAGCATTTACACTCTTCAATGGAACTAGCTGCGGGCTGCCGTTCCCTGAAGAAGCTTCCACAATCTTGGTCACCATCTCTAACACCTCACTCATCTTGGGACGTGTCTTTGGATTCCTAACCAAACATCTGTTGGCAACAACTGCTAGCTTTTGAACCGATTTGATCGGGTACTTTCCTTCGAGCCTCGGGTCTAATATGAGTTTAAACTTCCTTGTGTCAGATAGATAAGGTCTGACCCATTCTAGAAGCTTCTGCTCTCCCTTGGGTTTGTTTCTGTCTACTGGTCGCCTCCCTGTGATAAGCTCATAGAGGAACACTCCATAACCCCACACATCGCTTTTGGATGTGAGACGGCCTGTTTGAATGTATTCAGGTGCTGCATAACCCATTGTACCTACAACCTAATACAGCCGAATTGTAACATGTTAATAGAGAGCTAGATGATTTCTTTCTCAAATCTTGCAACAAAAAATAAGTGAAATGCAGAACTTACATCAGTAGAAACATGAGTTAGTCCTTCAGATGGACCTAAACGAGCCAAACCGAAGTCTGAGAGCTTTGCTTTCCAGTCCTCATCCAAAAGAATGTTCGAGGACTTGAAATCACGGAATATGATCTGAAATTAAACAATAGATCAAAGTCTTTAAAGAGAGGGAAATGAGATCAATAACATAGCAAGCAGAGACATGACATTACCTGAAAGTCCATTTCTTCGTGCAGGTATGTTAAGCCGCGAGCTGCATCTTGAGCGATTCTCAATCTGAGGTCCCAAGTAAGAACAGTGAGTGACCGAGGGGACAAGTGGAATTCAACACTTCGGTTAGGCATGTATTCATAAACCAAAAGCCGTTGGATTCCACGTTCATCATCTTCAGCACAATAGCCAAGCAATTTCACCAAGTTTGTATGCTCAACTATACCAAGAAAGTTTACTTCCGTAACCCATTCCTTATGCCCCTAGAAAATCCAAGACATGAGATAACAGAGTTAGCCCTGTAAATAACTGACAAATCTTGAAAATAAGACAGGAGGAAAGAAAAGACTTTACCTGCAACCCTCTTTTACCAAGCTGCTTCACAGCGACTTCGATTTTAATGGACGGGTCTTCTAAGTTCCTCACTGTTCCCCTGAAGACACAACCAAAACCGCCTTCTCCAATCATAACAGATCGGCTAAAGTTCTTAGTTGCAGACTTGAGATCAGTAATGCTGAACTCTCTGAGATTACTTGCTCTAGTAGACATTGTAGGGTACGAGTTCTTCCTCCCCATGGATGACTCCGTACTCGTCCCAGAGACATCCCGGGAGTTAAACTCTGATCCGCTTCGGTTTATTTCGCGGTCAGAGAAGTTAGAGGTCAATGAAACCGAGTTAGGAGTCTTCTGTTCTCCTTTCTTGTCTCCACCAGAGAACAAGAAACACTTCATCGTCGAGAAGAGATGAAAACAACGAGGTTTCTCCACTGCAGGACACAAAACAAACAATGATCATGAAAACATAAACGCAACCAGAACATCAGAACCATCTTAATTTTCACAGGAACATTTTATCGAACAACTAAGCTGCAAAAGTTCAAGCTACAACAGAGTCATTGCTCTTAAACATCAGTGCTTCCCTTAGTTTCAACTTACTTGGATTTCGAACTTTAGATATACAAAAGATCAAATTTTTACTCACAGGAATCAACAGATCCAATATCTTTTCAAAGTAAAGAACCNCATCGTCGAGAAGAGATGAAAACAACGAGGTTTCTCCACTGCAGGACACAAAATAAACAATGATCATGAAAACATAAACGCAACCAGAACATCAGAACCATCTTAATTTTCACAGGAACATTTTATCGAACAACTAAGCTGCAAAAGTTCAAGCTACAACAGAGTCATTGCTCTTAAACATCAGTGCTTCCCTTAGTTTCAACTTACTTGGATTTCGAACTTTAGATATACAAAAGATCAAATTTTTACTCACAGGAATCAACAGATCCAATATCTTTTCAAAGTAAAGAACCCTAAATTTAGATAGGGTAAGAGAACGATCTGGAAGCTAGAAGAAGTAATCGAGTTTCACAAGTAAGATTCCTCCTATAGTCTTAAAACCCAACAAGCAGCAACATAAAAAGAACTGTGACTTATTGAACTCAACATAAAAAGCAGAAGAAGAAGAAGAAGAAGATGATTACAACCCACCTTTGAATTTTGTTTTGTATAGAGGAAAAGATCAAAACTTTATCAGAAGAAGATACAAGTCAATCGCCAGAAGAGAAGGATGATTATGATTATTATGAAATGGTTCATAAATCACGTAACAAAAGAGGACGAGAGAGAAGGATGACTAGGAAGGAGGAGTTTTTTAATTGGGTATTTGTGAAAATGGATTTTTTTTAAGAAGCAAAAACTTGGAAGAGGAGAGGATGAACGAAGAAGAAGATGAAGAAGAAGAAGTCGTCACACGGCAAAAGCAAAGAAAAAACCAAAAAAAGCTAATAAGTCTTTTACAAGGCAGAGCGCTGAAAGTCTGCTAAAGTACTGAGAATTAAAATTGGACAAAAATAAAATACTTTGGTTTTGTACTATTTTGTTTTTAGATGCTTCCAAAAACTATATTTTCTTATTATTTATATATATATAAAAAAAACGTTTTATTTCATCCCCTTTTTTTTTTTGAGTATCAGATAGTGTATTTGGTACTTTTTTACGATTTAGAGTATCATTTTTGATTATATGGATTACGGTTTCTTTACCTTATTTTTCAATGACTAATCAATTTTTTCAGGCTCTCCAAATTATAAGTTTATAACCATAGCATATAAACTAACTAATGGTTTATGCCAATACAGTCTTGTTGCATCACCATCGGGATTGAAAATTCTACTTTTTTTTTTTTTTTTTTTTTTTTNGAATAAAATGGGTTCTATTTTTTTTGATAGGATTGAAAATTCTACTTTTTTAAGGTGCATCGGCCAAAATGGGTTCTTAAGTCCTTTCAACCTATCAAACGTATGAAAATATAATCTTACGTATGATATAAGCATAATATTCTGCTAATCTTATTTATGATATATAAAAAGTTATCATATAGTATGAGATTTGCTATGGGGAAGTGAAAGGGATGTTACACTTGAGTCACCTAGGAGATTTCCCAAATCTTCCTGGAACCTAGATTACATCAATTTAACGTCAGAGTTTAGCATTTTCACACAAATAATGAATTTAAGAAATCCTCGGTTATTGCTTTCCGATTGATCTATATCGGTTTCTTAATAACTTAATACGTACTATTGGTTTTGGTAAACTGCACCACTTGTTGAGCTACCTTAAACCTTGGTAACTTAACCTATTTCTTACAATTATGTGTTAATTAATCTACCACTTTTGTCGAGTTGCTCACGCTGCTGTGTCGGTTTGATCCCGGTTTGGTACTTTTCGTAATATATACATCTTCACTCAAGTCTCGTAACTTCACCTACCTACCCATTAGATTTTTACAGCTACAAGTGGATCAGATCTTCTCTGTGATAGAAAAATGGCACAGTTTTCATGTTGTTTATAAGAACCTAGGCACTGTCCCTACTGAGACCTTTAAACTGGCAAGGGAAGGGTCACGAGTAGAGTCCATAGGAAATAAGATAGAGACTTCTTGTGAATTTTTCGAATTTGATTTGTATACGGAAAAGATAAAAGATAGTAGTAGAAGAGAAGAGATAAGTAAAAGTCAAAGTTGGTAGATCCATATAGGTCAAAAGTCAACAGATTTTAACGACTCATATTGGTCCTACACTCCTCCAACCCTAACATTATCAAAACATCCGAAACGAGACATTAATTGTCATATCTATGATCCGATAGAAATTGTTCTTTTATGTACCGACACAAAAGATTCCACAAACTTTGTTTTTGCATAGCAATGAAGACCAATGTAGTTTCGTTGAACCGCACTATTTTGAATTCGAACCAGTTGCGTTAAAAACAAGTTATAAAAAACGACAATGCACATTGCAGGGAATTATGATCATTCTACTACTTTATAGTTCCGTTTAAACTCTTAATTGTTGGGGGCATTGAGCTTATGCCAGATTTTGTATGGACGTGCCTTGGTTTAGTTAAGCCAACCAAGAGGTGTACCTTAACATTAGTTCAAATATCATAGAGCCACTAATTAAGCAATTATGATCATTCTACTACTTTATAGTTCCGTTTAAACTCTTAATTGTTGGGGGCATTGAGCTTATGCCAGATTTTGTATGGACGTGTCTTGGTTTAGTTAAGCCAACCAAGAGGTGTACCTTAACATTAGTTCAAATATCATAGAGCCACTAATTAAGCAAATACCAATTCAAGTTAAAGAGACTTTCTCATCTCTTTTTGTTCTCTAATGAGGAGCAATTTTAAAAAAAAATATATAGAGGAATTAATTACATCCATGATGATGTAACAAGCCCTCAACATTCTGACATTTTATATATCACACTTAGGCCTGGTAATAATATTTATTAAATAATAGAGTACTGATAAAAAAGGGTAATTAACAAAATCAAGCCAAAAACACACACTCAATAGCACAAATCCTCAACTCAAAAGGTGATACAAGCAAACAACAATAGTGTTTATTTGGGTAGTATATAAATCACCAAAATCTCATTCCGATATAAAACTAAAAAGATGATTTGGAGAACTTTTTTAGTTTTAGTTGAAGTCTGGTTTCTCAGGGTAAGTGCAGCCAGACCTCTGGATCACTACGTTTGAGGCGTAGCATCCCGCCCTCACACACTCTTCAATCCCTTTTCCGTGCACCAGCTGCGAAAGAAACCCTCCCACAAACGCATCACCTATGATCACAGAACATGTCAGGTTAAACCAACGGAATTAGTTTAAATGAAACTGAGACCAAATGTATGATGGTCTTCTTATTACAATCAAACAAAGCAAACAGTTTGGTAAACCTTGATTTAGATAAGGGTGCGTGGTGTTTACACTAACTAGATGACTGGTTAGCATCATCAAACATTAATAAGTTTCTGAAGGGAAATTTGGGGGATCAACTCTTAGCTATAAGTCTAACTGTACCTAGCCTAGGAAGGAGTATAGCTGATTAGAACTGTTGTGACTTATTTAGAGAGCAGTTAGTGATGGCTTATCAAATACCTGCACCGTTGGTGTCAACAAGGTTCTCCTTGGGGAGAGGGATGACTGGGTACTTCTTCACCTTTCCATCCTCGGCGACAACCACGGGATCTGCACCTTGTGTAATCACAGTAGTCCTCTTGTATGTTCCGCTGGCTTTGGGCAACTGGGACATCTTGATGGCTATTTGCTCAACATCATCAGTCTGTATAAGATATAACCAAACAGATTAATAAACTGTCTTCATTCAAACCAAAAAAAACAGGATGAAACTTCGGCAGTTACCTCCCAGCCGTGAACCCTGGAGAAGGTTCTTGCCTCGGTCTCATTGCCAAAAATATAGTCCATGTACCTGGTCCAAGCAAAATATTGCTTTCAGTATATCCAATGATTAGTGTAAGCAACTATAAGCTGGAATAAAGGGATTAAGAGATTAGGATGTGTTTACGGTAGGCACTTCTCCTGAACATCTTTGAAGAATTCACAGATGAATGGCGCAGAAAGGTTCATTGTGAACACCTGCCAAATATGTGAGCATGTCAGGATTGTTCATATTAAAGACAAACTGGTAGGGGAGACAGATCACTGTGCTTGGTTCTCATAAAGGATCATGTCTTCTTACCTTGTTGTTAGCAGCGGCATGTTCACGAACCAACTGAATGGATTCTGGTGATACCGTGAGGAAGAATCCAGCGATGTAGTAAAACTTGGCCTTCTCAACTGCCAAAGAAGAAACATGTTTCACAAAATCTCAGCAGGTTCCAACGTACGAAACTTTCAAATCTAAGAAAGAAAACTCTGATAAAACGGTCAGAAGATGAGGATTTTTTTTTACCCAGAGCCCAGTTCTCAGGCTTCTTCAGGTGTTCAACCTTGTAGCAGTTAGCAGCAGAAAGATTAGCAATGAGCGACCTGCAAAAAAGTGAAAGACGCCTCAATACAACTCATAAGAAAAAACATCTTATTAAGAAAAAAAAAAGCAGACATAAAGATTGAATGTAAACTGACCTTTCTCCACCAAGAACACAGACACCGCAAGTTCCGGTAGGTGTTGACTCATCTTCGTAATAGTGGACCTGGATATAGAACAACAGCAGATTAACAGTCTATTCCCTGATGATATGGACTAAAAGCAGAACCAAACAGCGATAACTTATGAAACATAAAGAAGACTCACATTGACACCAGCTGCAGTAGCATCCTTCTTCATGGCCTCTCCGTATTTGTCCTTTCCAATGGATCCCATGTAACTGGTTGCCCCAGGAGTTTGAAGCATCCACTGCAGTAATCAAATAAATCCTAGGGTTAAGCAAATAAAAGGTACCAACATTAAGAAGAAAAAAGTATGAGAATAAGTGTTAACGATCCTTTACCTGAGCCACTTTGATTGAGTTCTGGGTAGCACCTGACAAAACCAAACGAAATCAAGAAGAAATCACAAACCTTGCTAATAATAATGCACATAAACACCAAATGACTTATAATAACGCAAAAAGATGAATTTTACCTCCAGCAATGTATTCAACACTGAACTTCTGGCTCATTTCATCGTACCTAAACAATACCAATGATCATGTGAATCAAGATAATAGTCAAAGTCATATTCCAAATCGCATCAAGAACGTTTTTCATAGTCTGAATCACTCAAGGCCATATGAAAAACTAATCACCAAGACTTGTGACAGCATTATGAAGTTCTCTATTTCCCTTATAACTATATCACATCATATCCAAACTCTATTGCTACATCAGAATATATAGAGTGCGGTTTCAAATCAAAATAGGAATGAGAAAAGCGATTAACTTACATGGGCAAATGCTTGTCCTCTGCGAGAATCGCATTGTTCAATGTGATGTCGTATCTGTCACGATTCCAAAAGAAAAGAAAAAACATTCAAAACCAGAGAACCCACCAGAAAGAGTATCTTACGCAAATCGATTCAGATCGGGGGAAAAAAAACAATCGGGATCTAAGCGAACTTACTTGTTGAGAAAATCTTGGTCGACGACGGCAGAGACGTCGAGGAGTGGGTTACCCATTCCCAAGAGGATTCCATCGAAATCAGAGGAAGCCATTGATGAGATGATCTGGAGGAAGAGAGATTCAGATCTGGTAATGGAGCTAAGTGTGTTTGGTGAGTGAAGACTGTTGTGTCTGTTTTTATAATAGAGATAGATAGAGAGAAACCAAGTTAGGTATACCAAAGATAGATTCTTTCTTCCTCTTACAAATTTACTTTATTTTATATATTTAAAGCATCTCCAATGTGTATAGTTTAACAGTTTTTTTTTTTAGCTTTTTAAAATCGTGCTGAATTTTTCTAATTTCTCTTAATCAAAACCATATACAGTACTAGTGTACTACTACAAAACTTGGATAAGTATCCAACATTGTGATTTAATAAGCGACTATTGAAATTTGCAATATTTGAGATCGTGAGTAACTAAAATAATATCATTGCAGTAGTTTTGTTGTATGTTATTAGTAATGTTACAGATATAATAAGTCCCAATCCCACCAACCCACTTGAGGAAATTGTCAATACACTTTGAAAAGTCCATTGGATCTAGCGGAGGAACAAGAGAGAGTTAAAATAATAATAATAATAATGAGACAACCATATACAGTACTACTATAAGTCCACTTCACGGCTATCCCTCGTGATAGCGGTTTGCAATTGAAGAGGAAATGGTAAAAAGAATGTGTCGGTGGCATTCATTAAAAGAGTACTCCCCAATAAAGATGGTCTTAGTCGCTGAATCATCCACGTTGTGTAGTATTTAGTAGTGTCAGCAGCATTCAAAGTTTTCACTTTTCAGGGATTGAGAATGTGGTGTACTGTGTACATCTTCGTAAGATATTTTACTCCGACAAAAACTTATTATTTCAGGATTACACGTGTGATCATTCATTCTTACCTTGAATAAGAGAACATAACGCCAAACAATTCTGGCAACAAACAAATTGTATATGAATTCAGGCAAAACCTTCCTGTTGTTGTTATGAATCTTCTTTACCATTAAGGCACAAGTAAATAGCTGTGAAGCTGTGCAACAACTTAGAATGTAAAGAAAAAACAAAAATCAATCATGTGAAAAGCCACTATCAGCTTTTGTTTCTTCACACAGGAAGATGATCAATAAGTAGAAAAATATTTGGGGTGAGAAAATTCACGAGGAAGATCCAATGGCGAATGGTAGAGAAAGAATCATGCTTTTACGGGTGTTTAGTGTTTAGAGATGATCACAGATTGCTTTTGTGAAATCTGTTGTGGTTGAGGTACCTCCGAGATCAGCTGTTCTATACTTTCCCTCGGCTATTGTGTTGATGATGGCGCTGTGGATCTGCTCTGCTTGTTTGTTGAGTTTCAGGTGCCGCAACATCATCACTCCACTCAGTAGCAAAGCTGTCGGGTTCGCCAGGTTCTATACAACACCACAAAAGACAAAACATCATACATTGATCATAAGCTTAGGATTGAATCAAGTATTGATTTTGAACATTGGGCTGGTAAAATCTAAATCCATTGTCCAGAGATGTTTGAAACTTGATCCTATAGATTATACTGGTTAACCCTAAACACTTGATTGGCCAGTTATTAACATCATTCAAGTAACGATGATCCAACCAGAACCGTTCTACAATATAAACTAGACGGTAATCCAATCTACAATGAAAGTCTCAGCATCTGAATGTTCTACCAAGAAAATGCAGAGAAAGAGGTGACAAATCTTCTCTCAGGAGCACAAGTTATATCATACTTGGTTTATGGATAACAGTCAGACTAAACTCACTTAGTTTGGTCTACCGCATTGTCGAAATCGTATTATTCATAATAGCAATAATTAAATGCATCATACACATTCAGGATGATGATAGTATATGAGAATGATGCAGCTTCGAGGACTAACCTTTCCAGCAATATCAGGTGCAGAGCCGTGCACAGCTTCAGCAAGAGCAATGCCATCCTCTCCGATATTACAACTGCAGCCAAAACATCATAAGAGTTTAAGGTAATTGCCTCATGTTCATAGTAGAGAATATCCTGAGAGACGAAGGAACAAATGTTACCTAGGAGTCAATCCCAAACCCCCAACAAGCCCAGCACACAAATCGCTGATAATATCTCCATAGAGATTTGGCATCACCAAGACATCGAAAAGTGCTGGGTTTTTCACAAGCTGCCAGAATTCAGATTATCAATCCCATGTTCCACAATACAAGAAAGCATTTTGTTCCCAATGTAAAAATAGCGAAAGCAGACCCAAGTATGGGTTGCTGGGTAACCTACTCCCCAATATTAACAAGATTATACCAACAGCTAATTTAATCAACCTTTACATGATTCAGAACAAAGGGTAGGGTATATTTCATGTTGTAACTTACCATCATACAGCAATTGTCAATGACAACCTTCTCGTAATATATCTCAGGATACTTCTTAGCAACCTCATCACAACACTGCAAATCAGGACGCAAACACAACCTAGTCTCAGAACAAATGTTAAGAAAAAGAAGCCAGCAGAAAAAATGTTAATGTATTTATGAGTTGCAAAATGTGGAGACCTGCAGGAAAAGGCCATCAGTTTTCTGCATAATGTTGGCTTTGTGAATTGCAGAAACTTTCTTCCTTCCATGAGTCTTGGCATATAGAAAGGCATACTCGGCAACTCTCATACTCGCCTTACGGGTAATAATTTTAATACTTTCCACCACACCCTTGACGACCTAGCAGATCATAAAATGGCAAGTTATCAACATGAATGATTCTGAAAAGAATACTAAATATAGATAGATTTAATCAAATGATGGAGCAACAGACAAACCTGGTGTTCAAGGCCACTGTACTCTCCTTCCGTGTTTTCACGAATGGTAATGAGATCAACGTCATCATAACGGGTTTTGTAACCAGGAAGACTGTAGCAAGGCCTAACATTGGCATACAAATTAAGCTCTTTCCTAAGAGTAAGGTTCAAAGAACGGTGACCCTTTCCAATTGGGGTAGCCATTGGTCCTTTCAAGCCAACCTTGTTATCAAGCACGGATTGAAGACTTTCCCATGTCAAGAAACTATTGGTTCGAGGATCTACTTCGGTACTAACATAGTGTTCGTCCCATTCAATGGCCACATCAGCAGCAGTAAACACCTGGATCACCATTAAAAAGGGGGTAAACCATTTTTTCAGAGAAATCAACTATAACACTAAAGGAACAAAATTTCGAATTCAAGAAGCCTAGATTCATCATNCACGGATTGAAGACTTTCCCATGTCAAGAAACTATTGGTTCGAGGATCTACTTCGGTACTAACATAGTGTTCGTCCCATTCAATGGCCACATCAGCAGCAGTAAACACCTGGGAGGATCACCATAAAAAGTGGGGAAACCCATTTTTCAGAGAAATCAACTATAACACTAAAGGAAGAAAATTTCGAATTCAAGAAGCCTAGATTCATCATTAACAAGTCTCAAATTATCCAGCCAGACATGATCTGGTAACATAATTACATCACACCAAAGTAGATTGAAAAAAAAAGGGACCTGTTTGACAGATTCAGCGATCTCTGGACCGATCCCATCACCAGGAAAGAGAGTTGCTTTGATCGGAGTAGTGGAGGAGGAGAAAGCCCTAGCAATGGAAATGAACGCACCGGAGGTAGAACTCGAAGTCCCGAGAATCTGGCTCGAGCGATTACCAATAAGACGTCTGGCGAAAAATGCTGCCATGGTCATCGCTTCAAGCCCTCAGAAAGACGCAGAGAGGAAAGAGACAGAGAGAGGCAGAGGAGACTTTTTTTGCTGCGTTGGACCTGAAAAAAAAAGGTTACTTTTATAGTTTTCTCCAGCTCCAGCAGAGAAGAGAAGAGAACATTTCTTCTAACGCCTTGTAGTTTCTCCGAAATACAATTGCAAATACAAACGGCACACAGTTAGTTTCTAAAAATAAGAAACGGCGTTTCAGTCTATTGCTTCATAAATTGTGAGAACCGGTCGGTTAGATCAAATTCAAATTCAGATCTAGGATCCGGATAACTTATACTAGTAAGCAAGCAGTAATCGTCTTGAACATTTATTTACTGGGAACGAACGACGAAGCGAGAGCTCTCTCTCTCAAGGTACTCTAATTCCGATTTCTTCAGTTTTAGTTCTGACGTCTCGATCCTGCGTTTTTGATAATTGAATCTTCCATTGCTTCTTCTCCGATCTTGTTTTCCGGTGATCGTTTTGTCTCCCTTTGTTCCTTTGGATTATGATTATTCCCCTGATCCATTGCTATATTTGAGATCTTCTTCAATCAGCTTGATTGGAGAAATTTTCTTGCGTTTTCTCGGTTGATTATGACTACATTGTAGAGATCTGTGCATTTTTATGCTTCGCATATGTGATTCTCCTATGAAATTTTGTGCCTCAGGATGTATCTAGCGATCCGAATTTTCGTGATTCGCTGTTCCATTTATCTCTTTGTGTGAACTGTGGTTGTAATGGGTGCCTTTCTGTAGCTTTCTTGTCCTATAGTAGTACATTGACTATACACAGGATTTCACATTTGAGCTTATGATATATACTTTGATTTTTGGATTTTTCCTTGTTGTGTTTCAGCTTTTACTAGTGACCAGAATGTCTGTTTAAATGAGTGTGGGTTGAAGTTTCTAATATCTTGTCAAAAATCGAAAATTTGGTTGCGTATTTGCTCAAATACTTTTGTAATGGTGATAACAGCTATATTTTGTCACTATTTCAGGTACATCTCAAGTCTTACAACAATGTCTCATGTAAGTACATATGCCCTTATATTCTGTTGAATGTGTATCCTTTATGTTTATGTGTATGTGTAGGAGTTTGACTATACATGATCTTTTTTTGGATAACCTGCTTTACTTCTCCCCTGGAACTTAATTACTGAATTTCTACTTTACGTTGAATAGGATTCATGTCCTTTGGTAAAGAACATTCTTCTTCTAGACTCTGAAGGAAAGCGTGTTGCCGTCAAGTATTACTCTGATGACTGGTCAACTAATGCTGCCAAGTTATGTTTTGAGAAATTTGTATTCTCAAAGACCTCTAAGACCAATGCTCGCACAGAAGGTAAGACCACATATACTATTCATCTAAAGAATTATTTTCATGGGCTGTGTATTGGGTTTCCTGACTTTGTATATACATACTTTCTCGCTTATAGATGTTTGGTTTTAACGTTTATGTGCAGCTGAGATCACACTGTTGGACAATAATATCATTGTCTATAAGTTTGCCGAGGACCTTCACTTCTTTGTTACTGGAGGTGAAAATGAAAACGAGCTCATCTTATCTTCTGTTCTTCAAGGCTTTTTCGATGCTGTTGCACTTCTTCTGAGGTATTTTGCTCGACTTGAATATGCCTATATTTATTTGCTCTACTTGTTCTTAAAGTTTGATGCATCCCTTTTCTTTACCAGGAACAATGTGGAAAAGATGGAAGCTCTTGAGAACTTGGATCTCATCTTTCTGTGCCTTGATGAAATGGTCGACCAGGGGTATGCAAGTTTAATATTTTAGCCCTACATGACAGTTATATAAAAGTCCTAAACATGTTAAAAGATTTGCTGAAGCGTTTTTGAGCTTGTCCTATATATCTTAGCATTTAGCTGTTGTTTGACTATGGCTTATTATGGAATAATGTGTTAAGGGTGGTTCTTGAAACGGTTCCTAACGTCATTGCGGGGAAAGTAGCAATGCAGAGCACAGAAGCTAGTGGTTCACTCTCTGAACAGGTAATTGACACTTTTTAACTATTGTTGTTACATCTCCCTACGAAGAAAGCAACAGCTTTTGCTATAATTTTGGTCTGGTTCGGCTATAAACACAAAAGTGCACTTCTAATTTGGATCCATTGTTTACATTTTTGGGAACTGCAGACACTAAGTCAAGCGATAGCAACAGCTCGGGAGCATCTGACAAGAAGTCTGCTTACATGAGTTTAACCATGGCGACACATAATAGAAGAATGGACTTCAATTTCTATGATGAGCAACTATTATGAGTGAGTTTTGTCTTCCGGTTTCGAAACTTATTAAAAGTCTCTAATAATTATATAAATAGCTTTGTGCAATTGGTGGAATGTTTTTGGAGACTGGATTATTGAAACAAGAATTTGATTACTCTACTTGACGTCTAGAATAGCTATTCACGAAAGTCTAAACTCTAAAGCGATTTCAGATGCTAGTGAGGGCTAGAACCTTCTAATTTGAGGTGCACGCCAATCAGTTTTTGGTTCGAATTTGGGATGAATTTAGGTAAAAAAAAATAACTAAAGCGATAAACAAATAATGAATTTCAGATTATTTTTAAGTAACAGATAAAGTCGAATAAGAGATCTTGTATTAAAAAAATCCAAAACCAACTAGAAATTAGCAGATTTTCCAATTATTAAGTTAGATTTAGTATTTCAAGCCCTCTCTGTATAAACACAGACGCTTCTCCTTCTCGTTACTCAAATCTCTTTCGCTCTGCAAACGTTTTCCTGTGAATTACTCTCTCAAGGTACTTGTTTCTCCGATCTCTTCTGTTAATATTTTTTTCGTCTGATCTTTTTGGTTCTACCATTCAGAATCCTCCGTTGAGATTATTCTCTGCCATATGAAAAATTGTCTTACAGATGACAATCCAAATCTACGCAAAGACTCTTACAGAAAAGACCATAACACTTGATGTTGAAACCTCCGACTCCATCCTTAATGTCAAGGCAATGATCCAGGAAAAAGAAGGCATTCCTTTAGATCAGCAAAGACTGATTTTTTCCGGTAGACTGCTTGAGGACGTTCCTACTTTGGCTGATTACAATATCCAATAAGACTCAACTTTCCACTTGGTTCTGAGGTTGAGAGGTGGTATGCAGATCATTGTTAAGACTCTTACAAACAAGATCATAACTCTTGAGGTGGGAAGCTTCGACACGATCGAGAACCTCAGGGCAAGGATCCAAGATAAAGAAGGAATCCCTCCTGACCAGCAACGGCTAATCTTTGCCGGTACACAGCTCGAGGATGGTCGTACCTTGGCTGATTACAGCATCCAGAAAGAGTCAACTCTCCACTTGGTTCTAAGAGGTGGTATGCAAATCTTTGTGAAGACTCCTGCGGGAAAGACCATATTTCTCAAGGTCAAAAGCTCAGACACCATCCATAACGTCAAGGTCAACATCCAAGACAAAGAAGGGATCCCTCCAGACCAGCAGAGGCTTATCTTTCACCGGGAAGAGCTCCAGGAGGACCTTACTCTTGCGGATTACGGCATCAAGGAAAATTCAAAACTTTACCTTCTCAATCGTCTTCACTGTCGTACGCAGATATTCGTCGAGACCCTTCCCGGTGTAACCAGTACCGGTGAAACCCTTGCCGCTAAAACCATTACCCTAGAAGTTGATACCTCAGACACCATTGGCAATGTCAAGGCGAAGATTCAAGACAAGGAAAATTTACCCTCAGACCAGCGGAGGCTGATATTTCTCGGTAGAGAGCTCAAGGATGACCGTACTGTTGCGGACTACAGTATCCTGAGAAACTCAAAACTTTACCTTGTCCTTCGTCTTCCTCCTCGTATGCAGATATTCGTCAAGATCCTCCCCGATGTAACCAGTACCCGTGACACCCTTCCCGCTAAAATCATTACCGTAGAAGTTGAGAGCTTGGACACCATTGACAATGTCAAGGCGAAGATTCAAGATGAGTCAAATTTACTCCCGCACCAGTAGAGGCTGGTTTATCTCGGTAGACCGCTCGATGATTGCCGTCGGACTCTTGCGGATTACGGCATCCAGGAATGGTCAACCCTTCACCTTATCCGTCGTATTCCCCGTGTTATACAGATATTCGTTAACACCTATTCCGAAAATCATACCTCTAAAACCATTACCCTAGAAGTTGAGAGCTCAGACACTATTGATAGTGTTGCAGCTAAGATCCAAGACAAGGAAGGAATACCTCTGGACCGACAGAAATTTATCTTTGGTGATAAAGTGCTTAAGGGTGGTCGAACAGTAGCATATTACAACATTGAAAACGAATCAACTCTGAATCAGTTGTATTTTCTGAGAGGTGGTAGTCGTATGCAGATTTTTGTCAAGATTTTTTCGGAAAAGACCATTACTCTTGATGTCGAGAGCTCTGATACGGTCGATAACGTGAAGGCCAAGATTGAGGACAGAGAAGGGATCCCACCGGACCGGAAAAGGCTGATATATGCCTGCAAACAACTTGAAGATGGTCGCACTTTAGCTGATTACAATATTCAGAAAGAGTCACTACTTCATCTTTTTCTCAGTTTCCCCCGTGGAAGCTCCTAAACAAGAACTAGCGTCGATGACTTTTGAGATTCTAGTGCTTTGGTTTTTTTTCTTTTCTTGGTATGTTTTACGTTTTGATGAGCTCGTAAATCGGTTTTTACCATTCAACATCAAAGTCTTTTGAATAATAATATATTCACTTTGCTTTTCTTATTTCTCTGTTCCACAAAATCTAAATCTCAATTACCATGAAATTAGTTTTGAGCTTTTGAAACCTTGACAAATGACAATGCACAAAACTATCATCGAAGAAGCAACAGCTAACATATAATTCATTGTAGTCTTTGCAAATGTTCAAAGGGGGTCAAAGACAAAAACGATCAATAAAAGCTTCAAATAGACTAAAGATACTAAAGAATTAAAGATAGCAAAAAGGAGCTACATTGCGTTTACAACACCGAGGCAGGATTTTTGGAATCATATGCACCAAAAACGCCGAACTTATAACCCCACACATCTTTTGCTCAATAATTTAAAATTTCAGTCGTTTGCAATTGCTTGGAAAATTATTACCGACTCATGTTATATTTCTATTTTGTCACCTAAAATATATTATCCATTGCATATATGTCGACAAGTTGACAATGACGGTGAGCTCCAAAAGAGTTTTATTTTCTTTTCTTTAATATCTCTTTTGCATTAAAGCTCCAAAGAAAAAAAAGAAATTGACATGGGACTAAATCTTCTTGTCCCCCTTTAGGCAAAGTTCATTAGATTTTCTCTTTTTGGCTAGATATATTTCATTATTATGAACTAACTATATTCCCTTTTTACCGATATATTACGTCCAAAAGTTTAATTTTTAAACCTGAACTAAAAACTACACCGTTGACACATTCATGTAAAACTTGAATATTTTTTTTGTACCTGCATGAATGTGGTGTGTTAATAGTTTAGATACAGTTTATTAGTCGGTCGTCACTGTAATAAGCATACATACAAATACTATAGACGAGAGAGAGAGATCCAACGAATCCAATAATAAATATTTTTACTTATTTTTTTTGTTTTGGTTTTGGTGGTCGCGATGAGGACGCCACCCACGTTCTCTCTGTTCGTCAGCCATCACACTGTCAAATGGCAGCTTGTCTCAATCTTCTTCTTTCAGTTCATGAACTTCACCTCCAATGGAAACCCATCTCTTTCTCCTCTTTCTCTCTCTCATTCCACTACTTTTCTCCAAACCCGGATCCGGTTTCGGATCCTCCGGTCCAATAGCGGCCTCGTTCGGCGGCTCTGCTTTCTTCTGCGCCATTGACGCTAGTGGTCGTCAAGATGTCATCTGCTGGGGCAAAAACTATTCATCTCCTTCTTCTCCGTCTTCTTCTTCTTCTTCCTCATCTCTTGCTTCTTCCACTTCCGCAAGTTACACCATTCCCTCAATGGCGGTTCTTTCAGGCGGAGACGGGTTTCTCTGCGGCATTCTATCCAACACTTCTCAAGCGTTTTGTTTCAGTTCACTTGGTTCTTCTTCAGGTATAGATCTCGTTCCTCTAGCTTACAGGACTACTGCTTACTCTCAGATCGCTGCTGGAAACAGCCATGTCTGTGCAGTTAGAGGAGCTTACTACTCCGATCACGATTCTGGAACTGTCGACTGTTGGGAGATCGAAAGAACTAAGAGTAACAACAGCTTAATCGCTAAAGAGAATCCAAACTTCTATGATCAGTTTGTTAGTAATCTCGTCTTTAACGATATCGCTTCTGGTGATGGGTTTAGCTGTGGTGGAATCAGAGACGGTGGATTACTCTGTTTTGGTCCCAATTCTTCTAATTTAGGGTTTAACACATCTTCTGATAACTTCCAAGTCTTAGCCGCCGGAGAAAACTCACTCTGTGCGATTCTAAACTCATCCCGGGAGGTAAAATGTTGGGGAGAAGATGAGTCTTTCGTTAATTCTCCAACGGATGATTCTCGATTCGTCGCGTTAACCGCAGGTCCTCGTCATTTCTGTGGAATCCGTGAGGATACTCATGAGGTTGAGTGTTGGGGAAACTCAAATTTTTCATTGATTCCGAAAGGTTCTGGCTTCAAAGCGATTGCTTCATCTGATTTCATTGTTTGTGGTATCAGAGAAGAGGATCTTGTTCTTGATTGCTGGATGGTTAACGGGTCATCGACCTTAGCTTATGATCCTCCTTTAGAGCTGTGTAGTCCAGGGATGTGTCGAGCTGGTCCATGTAACGAAAAAGAGTTTGCTTTCAACGCAAGTATCCTCAACGAACCTGACCTAACGAGTTTGTGTGTAAGGAAAGAGTTAATGGTATGTTCACCTTGCGGCTCTGATTGCTCTCATGGGTTTTTCTTGTCTAGTTCTTGCAACGAGAACTCTGATCGGATCTGTACGTCTTGTTCGCTCTGTCAAAACAGTTCGTGTTCGGACATATGTAAGCTTCATAACAGCAATTTTCCAGACAAGCATTGGCATCAACTACAGAGACTTGTCTTAATCATCGGATCTTGTGCGTCCGCTTTGTTGATCATCATAATCGGTTGCTGCGTTGTGCCACGGATTGTCTCTAGTCCTAATAAAGATGACGGTGCTGCGAATCAATTCAAGTCTTGTATAGGAAAGCCTGATTTAGACACCGAGCCACTTGAACATATCTCCCCTGCTCCATCCGTGACACCTTTTGCTCAAGTGTTCAGACTCTCTGAGCTTAAAGATGCGACCAACGGGTTTAAAGAGTTCAATGAGTTAGGCAGAGGAAGCTACGGGTTTGTCTACAAAGCCGTGTTAGCTGACGGGAGGCAAGTAGCGGTTAAGAGAGCAAACGCATCAACCATAATCCACACAAACACAAGAGAGTTCGAGACGGAGTTAGAGATTCTCTGCAACATTAGGCATTGCAACATTGTGAATCTCCTCGGTTACTCGACCGAAATGGGAGAGAGGCTTCTTGTTTACGAGTACATGCCTCACGGTACGCTTCACGACCATCTACACGGCGGGTTTTCGCCGTTGAGTTGGAGCTTAAGGATGAAAATAGCTATGCAAACCGCAAAGGGTCTTGACTATCTTCACAATGAAGCTGAGACGAGAATCGTTCATGGCGATGTGAAGTCTTCGAATGTACTTTTGGACTCGGATTGGGTAGCGAGAGTTGCGGATTTCGGGCTAGTGACATCGTCGAACGAGAAGAATTTGGACATCAAAAGAGATGTTTATGACTTTGGGGTTGTGTTGTTGGAGATTTTAACCGGAAGGAAACGTTATGATAGGGACTGTGATCCCCCGGAGATTGTTGAATGGACGGTTCCGGTGATCAGAGAAGGCAAAGCGGTGGCGATTATGGATAAGTATATAGCGTTGCCGAGAAACGTTGAGCCGTTGTTGAAACTTGCTGACATGGCGGAGTTGTGTGTACGGGAGGATCCTAATCAACGACCAACAATGTCGGAACTTGCAAACTGGTTGGAACAGGTCACACAAGAGATGCATTGATCTTCTCTAGCTTTTTTTTTTTTTCGGGGAATAACAAAGTCATTACAAATTTACAATGATACGGCGACGATTTGTGGATAACTATTAATTTAAATTGTGAGTAAGTTAATTACAATGTTTTCTCAGCTAAAATTTTCAAATTTGACATATGAATCTCTAAAATCAAAGAAGGCAGTAGTAGTCAGATCGTTTAATTAGCTGTTTTTAGAAATTAATTAATTTATGAACAGCTTCTTTTTATTGTTATATAGTGTTTGTATTTAACCATTTTTACCAAACATTTAGCTAGCTAATTAGTTCATGCACACATTCTGTCTACTATATACAACTATTTTCAACAAACATTTACCTACTTAGTTCATGCACATTATTTGTCAGACTTCCAAATTTACATGCTCTACATCAGAATCTTACTAACAAAACAAAGATTGAACCTACTGATAATAAACTGAATTAGAGCTTTTCTTAGTCATAAAACAGCTTTAGTAACAAAATTGGAAACCATCTCTCTTTTAGGGATATTTTATTACATTTACACATGTACATTCCTCATTGATATATAATTTCCTCATTACGCACGAACCACACAAATATGTTTTTTTTTTTTTTTTTTTTTTAAAAAGGTTTTCAAATTAANAATGCATAAAAGGTAATACAAGGATATGACTTTGAGGTCATATAGTTTTTGAAAGTAGTTAAAAGGATAAGAACACACAAGTGTATTCTAGATTATAAAAAGAAAAATCAAGGAACTACGGTGCTTAACCACGACTCCCACGGCCACCACGACCACGTTTGCCATGTCTTCCAACCATAGTCCATTCATTCTCTTGAACTTTTTGCGTAGGTTTGATTGACCTCCCTCCTTGAGTTCTTAGAGAGAAGTCACCCATCTCAAAACATGTATCTAAAGAAGCAAATGTATTGCTCCCAAAAATATTCTCTTGCACAACTTCAATTACCAATGAACCTTGTTGGGTAAGAGTAACTAGAGTATCCATAGCCGGAGGAGAGCCAATCATTGAAGAAGTCTTAGTTGGTGCAGCCTTTGAAGAGGCCAATGTAGTGGAAACAGAGATGGCGTTTAAAGACGCAGTAGAAGGAGCTAAGCCATGTACAATGGTAGTTGGTGTCAATGGTCCATCCTCTGATATAGAAGAAGAGTGAGTTAAAGAAGAGACAATATCTATCTGAACGTTTTGAGAAGAGCGAGTGGAGTTGGCTGGGGGGGGGGGAGACAACAGTTTGCTCTTCAACTGGTGCACCAACCTCTGAGGGAGAACCCTTTGAAGGAGTGGAGACAGTATTGTATTGGCGAAGAAGAAGGCATCTAGTTTCTTTATGTCCTAGGTGACCACATTTCTCACACTTTTATGGGAGCCAAGAGTACTCAACATCTACCATTGAGACATTACCTAACTTGTCAACAGCTGCAATCCTGTGTGGAAAAGACCTGTTTAATTCCATTTCCACCATCAACTTGGCCTCACCCATAAGGGTTGGATCCAACCTTGGTTTGTTGGTTAGCATGGGTTCTCCTAATCCTGAAGCTATCCAACTAATTCCCCAGTCTGAATAAAGACAGCTTGGGATGTTCTTTAAAGTCACCCATACCGGAACTGAAGTGATCTCAGGCAAAGCTAAAGAAGCAGTAGGAGTCCAAGGTGCCACAAACATAATGCAATCATCAATATGCCATAGACCACGCTCTAACACCCAAGTTCTAGTAGACTCATGTGGGATGTGAAAAAAGAAACGAGGAGTCACCTAATTTACGAGTGAAGATCTTACACTTCTTACCCCAAATCCTGTTAGCAACAACATGTATGACACCTCCAGATGGTGTATAACATCTAATAAACTGACCAACCAAAAATTCCTTCTGATTTTTTAATCCTTGTGCTAAAACATGATTAGGAATCTCGACCATGGGAGTACCATCCTCCAAATAAGTTGGTGATGTTGTACAATAAAGATTGTTGGGTCCATCTTTGCTGTCCATGGGAACCGCAATTGACCATCTTCCTTGAACTCTGGTGGAAGTATGTCAGAAGGTGGACTTACATTATCCGTGATCTTTGCAGTCTCGGATGAAAGCAAAAATTCAGGAATTGGATCTTTTAAATCCAAAGGAATTTTTAGAGGCTTTCCCCAAGCTCCAAGAGAAAGAACAAATGGAACATGAGATTTTACCTTAGAGACATCAGCTATAGCAGAATCTGTCATTTGAGCTGCAGATTCTGTGATAGCATTGGAGGCATCAACAACACCTGTGGGTCGAACTGAAGTCATCCCAGGTAAGATTGGAATCTCCCCAATGACAGATTCAATCGGCAAGGAGGTTGTAGAGTGAAGAAGCGAACTCGGACTCGACGCGTTACGTTGGTCGGGTGATATCGCTGCCGTGATGTCAAGTTCAGTCACCATCAAAGAAATAGACAACAGACAGATCGAGGAGGAGAAGAATAAGAGAAGCTCGCTAGAATACTTTGTCGGCGAGAGCAGACGGCGGATCTCGCCGAAAAAGGGATCGAGATTTGATTTAGGGTTTTGTCCTAGGCCGGTTGTTCTTCTTTTCTTCTATTCTTGTTATATAACCACACAAATATGTTCAGATCTCTAACACATATATTAATTTCCCACTCAAATACAAATCTTGTTAGGGTATAACATCAGCTCAGAGGAAACGACAAAATAAAGTTAATGAATAGTATTTGGCTTCAGATCGTGAAACGAAGAACCTCGATCTGAACATATTTGTATTTGACAAAATCTTGTTGGATAGCACGTGAAACGTTACAATTAAGACAATGCAAAGGTCTAACAAAGGACCTCGATCTTGTTCAATCTTAGTGACTTAAACCTAAGAAAATCTTTGACATGTCTATCAGTATATTACATTGGTGTTTCGCGAAGATGTTAATTACGTTCGACGACGTCAGAATAGTTAAACATGCAATTATTTTCAAAGATACATCATCAACAGAGAAGCATCATAGAAAAAGTTTACTTTATATTATATATATATATATATATGTCACAATCATAGGTCTATGAATGAATAAAACTTGATTTTACATTCACAACTAGTTTTAAAAGACAAGTTTCCGTATCCAACTTGATGCAAATATGCAATGATGCCTCTCCTCTCCTGTCTGCCGTTTCCCACTAAACATTTCTATAATGATATTTATTTTCCTTAACTATGTATGTCTATCTTTTGGAATTTGCTTAATGAAAGAAAGTGTGTGTGAGTGGTTAGGTATGTGATTCTATATATCTCTTTATTTATTTCGAATCGCATTATTTATACCTCCGTATGATATTTTTCAAGATGATAAAATGATCACGGTTATAATTTTCCAACACTTTGATTTGTTTATTTTTTGGTTAAAAACACTTTGATTTGTTTTAATTGAGATAAGGGTATATATCAAACATCCCATAGTTTATATCTGATCCGACAATTGATTTTTTTTTTTTGAATCTAATGTTAAATTAAATTCAAAAAAAAATAAACGTTTTTACATTACTTGAATATAAAAATATAATAGATATTAGAGATGACTACTTACTCTTCCTTTCGAAGAAATGTATATTTTATTAGTATTCTTTGTTTTCTTGTGAGGTGTTTAGCTAAACGTGACTCTATATTCATACTAATTTTAGCTAATGGCTATGGAAATTAAAGAAACTTTTTTTTTAGGGCTTATGCCTTTCTTTTTTTGGTTGGTCAACAGGGTTTATGCTTTGAAGAAAACACTATTTTTTAAGACATAATAGTAAACACCATTTTTTTTTTGTGGATTAAACTTATATACACAATTATTCAAAAACGACAAAACAAGAGTTGATATGGAATTCCAAAAAGATCAGTTCACCTTTCGGACCATATAATTAATATAAGAATATTATGTTGGCAAAAAGTAGGGTTATTATAGGTTTGAAATTTAAAAAAATGTAAATGTAGCCTACTTCGTTAAGAATATTAAACTAAGAATAATTAGGCAAAGTATAAATTTAGAAGGGGGGGAACTAGACAATGTCCACTACACATTTTAGAGTTCGGACAGCGCAAGTGACTTCGAATCTTTAATCATGCATCTATGCAATTGATCCACAAGTTCTCAACTCCTAGAATACAAATCTTTTGAACAAAAAAAAAAAAGAATACTATTCTAGAACGTAAATTTACTAGAACCAATAATTTAAGGAAATTGTTTCTATATATAAAAATCATTTTCAAAGCATTGAACAAATTAATCCTAGTATATATATACGTAATGCAACCTAGAAAAAGATCTTAATAATTAACGGTAATGTCTTCTTATTAAATAAGCTATTTTTTTTGTTTGTCGTCAGATAACTCTTTTGTTGAAAAATTATTTTTTCGTAAAAGAGACACCTTTAACTCCTCCCTATTAACAAACAATTAATAACAAGAAGAAAAAAAGTCTCAAGAAAAAAGAAAAAAAAAAGAAGCTTTGTTGTGTAAACATAAACACCATCGAAGGGGGAAGGGGGAAGGGGGAAGGGGGTGGTGTTTTAGTTTTAAGTTCGTGAGTGGAGCGTCTTGGCCAACCCCGACCCCATCATCATCATCATCATCATTACCCACTTTCATCTCCCTAAATTATTCTCTCTTATCTCTCTCTCTCTCTCTCCTTTTTTAATATTCTTTCTTTCTTAATTCATATCAGAAAAAATCTTGTTCTGCTTTTGCTTTTTTAATAATTCCTTACATTTCACTCAATATCAACAACAAATCTCCCGATCCATCCGCAAATTTAGAAAATTTCTGAGATTTGATCAATTGGGTCACCCAAAAATCTTGTCTTTTTGATCTGGGTTTAACGCAAAGACTCAAATCATTTCATATGGGAAACAACAGCAGCAGCGGAGGACGCCGTCGGCGGCGAAACCATACAGCCGCTGCTCCTCCTCCTCCTCCTCTTCCTCCACCACCACCTCCAGCTACAGAAATCCAAGCGATATTCGCCGCCGCTACACCGTATCCAAACCCTAATTCTAATCCGGTTTACCAGTACCCTTCTCCTTACTACCATCATCCGTCGGGTCCGCCTCTTCCTCCTCCGTACGATCACCACCACCTTCATCATCATACACCGCATCCTTACCACCACCACTCTTCTTGGGCTCCAATGGGGAGATACCCTTATGCTGCTGGTGCTCACATGATGATGGCTCAGCCTACTCCTTACGTTGAACACCAGAAGGCCGTCACGATCCGTAACGACGTTAATATTAAGAAGGAGAGTCTTAGGCTTGAACCTGATTCTGATCATCCCGGTCGGTTTCTCGTCTCCTTCACGTTTGATGCTACCGTCTCCGGAAGGTAAATTTCACTTTCTTCCCTTTCTCGTTTATTTCGTGATCGATTTGAAAAAAAAAAAACAGAACAAAACAGAGCAGATAACACGTGAGACTGTCTTCTTCCTCGTGACCATATCTGAAGTTTATTATGGTCTTCTTGTTGCAATTTGACTTCTTTGGATTTTGCTTAGTAGATGAAATTTTTTAAAAATCAAATCTTCATGTGTAAATTGACTAAGCTGATGTTATGTTGGACTTGTGGGGAAAAAACAGGATTAGTGTCATTTTCTTTGCTAAGGAGTCCGTAGGTTGCAATCTCACAGCGTCAAAGGAAGATATTTTGCCACCAGTCACCCTAGATTTCGAGAAAGGACTTGGTCAGAAGTTTAAAAAATCATCTGGTTCAGGTATAGACTTTACGGCCTTTGAGGATGATGAGCTGTTCAACAAGGCAGCAGACTCAGGTATCTATCCGTTGGCGGTTAAGGCAGAAGCAGCTGCCTGTGGTGAGAATGAAGAAGAGAGGTTGAAATCGAAGAAGAATGCTCAGATTACTCAAGCGGTTTTTGTGAAAGATAAAGGAGAGATTAAGCTTAGAGTTGTGAAGCAGATACTATGGGTTGATGAATTGAGATATGAGTTGCAGGAGATTTATGGGATTGGGAATACGGTTGAGGGTGATGGTGATTCAGCTGATGATGCTAATGATGACCCGGGCAAAGAATGTGTTATATGTTTGTCTGAACCACGAGACACTACTGTTTTACCATGCCGACATATGGTGAGTGTACATTCATCTTTAATTTTGTGAATTGCTGATGATTCCTTACTGTGTAGTGGACTTATCGATGTGAAATATGTTTGGTTTTGTGGTGCAGTGTATGTGTAGCGGATGTGCTAAGGTATTGAGGTTTCAGACAAATCGATGCCCTATTTGCAGACAACCTGTTGAAAGGCTTTTGGAGATAAAAGTTCACGGTAACAGCGGAAGCGGGAACAATACCGGACAGGGGGAAGCAACTGAAGGCCAAACACGGGAGAGTATGGATTGAACGGACCAACTGCCATCGATATATTAGTATATGCATGTTTGATCCTTGTGTGTTAACAAGAAAATGTGTGATTTTCAATTCATAATATAGAAAATTTCGAAATCATTTGGATCACAGTCACAATCCTTCAGTATTCTTGTTTAGCTAGTTGCTCATCCAGAAGCTGCAGCGGCAGATGAACAACGGCAGGACATTTGAATCATTATAGTGGCAATAAGACAGATGCTAAAACATGGAAACACACAAAATCGGCATTATGATGACACGATAGACAAAGACTGAGACTACTGAATTCCAAAATGCTCTGCTTCTTAGACTTTGGAGTATGTTGATATGTTCATGCAGGCTCGTTGGAGCAATGGAGGAACTTCATCTCAGTGGTGTGAATTTGTATGCGTAAAGAAGAGAAAAACACACTCTGTTTCGTGTTCTAACTCTTCGCAAGCAGCTGGCTGTTTCCATGCTCTCTTTTTTAGCCACGCTGGTTGGGTTTGGACTTTGGACTCACCATGAGCGGTAGGACGAGTCTAGTCGACTTTTCGAAATGGAGAAGAAGCCGTAGGTAGGACAGCTGAACCTCCAAGCAGAAGTTTGATGGATCTACCACCGGGTCAGACAACAGATGATGAGAGACGCATGTCAGAGAACCAAGAAACTGAAGCCAGAGGTTCTGAAATAATTCGTCTCTGATTTCAAAAGGGGACTTATTTTGTGCTCAAATGGGCCTATATTTTCCTTCTTTTCTCTTCCGCCTTCTATTATTGGGCCCTAACCAGGTTTCGTAAACAGGTCCGTTTCATATTTCCGTAAACAATTCAAATTTTCTTTTTTCGTTTGCGGTTCATGTTGACATAGTGTAAAATTAAATAAACCAAGTTCTCATAATCGCATCAAATATGAAACGACCATGTGCTCGATACTTTTAAAAGGAAAAAATAATGGTGCTCCCATAACCAGAAGTTAATATGGAAAACTAAATAAAGAATTTTCATAAATATCATTAGTATATTATTTAAGTAAATTGATACTAATGATATACGGGGGTAGATCATGTGTTATATACTAAAAATATATAATGCACACCGTAGACAAAACAATTACAAACTTACTCCTTTTCTTTTTAAATTGTTTCTTCCTTCAAAACATACGATTTAATTATTTAAATATAAACTATTTATTAAATATGTGGCAATAAGGACAAAGAAATAAAACAGGCGAACCAAATTTAACCTTTTTTTTAAGCTGAGAAATGGACAGTGATATATATATACCTTAGAAAATAATTTTGAGTCTCTTATGTAATGATCAATCACATATCTCACAATTTCAGGAACCCAGAAAGAGGACGACTTGTCTTTTACCTCCCAAAGGGTTCCTGATTATTGTTTCTTTGCTACAATTTTCTCCTCTGTAATAATTAAAAAAAAAAAAAAAAATCAAAATTTTCTTTAATTCTTGTTTCTTTCGTTAGAGATTCTTCTCTCTGGGTTTTCGTTTCCAGTTCGATGATGGATGGTAAAGATGATAAAGCTCGCCAAGAAGCAAAACATGGGTCTCACGAAGATACTCATTCTCCTCTGCAAAGGGTAAATCTTTCATTTCATTCCAATCAAAAGGTTTAATTTGCTGGTGGTTTTTTTGATTTGATTGGTTGATTATCCTTAGAATCTCATCAATCTCCCTTGATTTTAGGGTTTAGGGTTTAGTTGGTCGTTTCTTCTTCTGTTAATCGTTTAAAGTCGAGTCCTTTTGATGGAAAGATCGAACCTTTGTTTTTTAATGGAATCTGAGAAAATGATATTTGGATTTTGAAATGATCTTTTCTTGGTCTTTGCAGGATGAAGTTTCTGCTGAGATAGCAGAAGAAGAAGAAGAAGAAGAACAATCACCAGGCCGAGACCTATGGAGGCGAGGTCTTGTGCTAGATTTATCATCAACAACAACACATGAAGATACAAGAGATGATCTATTGAGACGAAATGCATCGTTGACATCAAGTCCTGTTGCCAAAAGAGTCAACTTCTCTCCAATGTCTAGTCCTAGAATCGGGGAACGTGGTGCATCCCTGAGTCCTTCTTCTTCGTCCTCTCCAAGAAACAAGCCTACTAGCTTGAAGAATCTAATCCCCAAGTTAAGCGTCAAGAACCGGAACAGCAATAACAATAATGTCGATATCGAGAAAGCTGCAGATTTTTCCTTTGTGTCCTCCCCTTCTTCAGTACATGGCAGAGACAGGTGCACATGGACCCTCACTAATATTTTAACTCCAAGATTGAAGAAAACTGAGTCCTTGCCTGTAACCCCTATAGCCCACTCAAATCCTGAGTCCATGCACGGTAGATATGTTGTTGATCCAGTTACTTCCACGGTGAGTAAGTTGATGGATCAATTCATTTAGGTTCCCATGTGGATTCCATTGTGGTTTTTGCTGGTTTCTCGTTGGCAAGGGACATTTCCTTGTCTCGTACTACACCTTGGTTTCAGTAGAGTATTTTTTTAAGTGATACATTTTGCTTGTAAAATAAGTTTATCTAACCAGGCTATCTTCTGCTTTACTTCATTTTTGGTTTGACTTAAAACTGTTCTCTCAGCAGAAAAAAGGGCCTCCACTGCCTATTCACCGTTCACGCTCTGTCCCTGCATTCAATAAAGATGGAAGTCTCAGGCAATTAGGTGTTTTCCGGGTGATTCCAACTCCGAACATGACGCCAACCAGAAATACTATTAAACTTAATGGTTAGAAATTGTTTCTTTCTCATTTGATGTTTAAATCTTACAGACATGAAAGTTTGATATCTTGGTTCTATCCGTGTAACAAACCCAGTGCCTTATATTAGTGAAATGTTTCAGACGCAAATGTTGATGGCGCTGAAGATGTTCCTGAAGAAGAAGCTGTATGTAGAATCTGCCTGGTCGAATTGGGTGAAGATTCAGAAGCCTTCAAGATGGAATGTATGTGTAAAGGCGAACTAGCTCTTGCCCACAAAGAATGTACAATAAAATGGTTCACCATCAAAGGAAACAGAACATGTGATGTGTGCAAGCAAGAGGTTCAGAATCTCCCTGTCACCCTTCTTCGCATGCAGCAGAATTCTCAGGGTAATCGTGGAGCTGCAGATACCGAGGCTTCACACTACAGGCAAGTCAAAGTCAAAACCATACCTCGTGAAAAATCTCAAATGTTATGTATATTATTGACCAGTTCTCGTCCTCTCAGTGTATGGCAGGATGTTCCAATTCTTGTCATTGTAAGCATGCTTGCATACTTCTGTTTCCTAGAGCAGCTTCTGGTAAGATTTAGTGAATTCTGATTCTTATACTTCTTAGTATAAAGCTTTTCTAACACCGTCTTGTCCTAATTAATATCATGTACAGCTTACAAAAATGAAATCCGGTGCAATTGCAATATCTTTACCATTCTCCTGCGTTCTTGGTCTTCTTGCCTCGATGACTTCGACAACAATGGGTAAGAAATGCTTCCCCATCAGAAGTTTTACTTCTCAACAGTTCTTTTCAGTACTCAAGCTATCAGTTTAATTGATTATGTTGGTGATCAATGTGCAGTGAAGAAGAGATATGTCTGGATTTACGCCACAACTCAGTTTGGTCTTGTTGTTTTGTTCTCCCACATTTTCTTTACGTTGGTGAGTCTTTATCTGTCAGAACAGAACAAGATACTCTCTTTGGTGTTCTAACGCTCAATCTATGTCGGTGATACTTGTGCAGGTTCGCATGCAGCCGGTTGTGGCCATTCTCTTAGCCACATTGGTTGGGTTTGGAGTCACCATGAGCGCAACTACAGGTCTAGTAGAGTTTTGGAAATGGAGGAGAAGCCATCGGACAGCTGAACTTCCAAGCAGTAGGCAGGTAGATCAACCACCAGTTCAGACAAGAGATGAGAGCATGTCTGGATCAAGAAACTGAAGTCAGAGGTCCTGAATACTAATTATGTGTTCACCATTAGCGAAGTATGGTATCGAAATCAAACCATTTCGGATCAAGTTTTCGGGACATCTGGATGGGAGATATATCTATTTAGAGATGTGAGAACAAGATTGGTCAATGTGAATTAAGTAGTGATGGTTGACGAGGTTAAGGCTTTGTTTGGGGTTTCATTTTGTGTTGAGTGTATATCATCTTCTGTTGTGTTATGAAAGAAAAACAGAGAAAGAAACAAAGTTTTGTATCTTTATGTATATTACAATATTTGTATTATATAAAAGGTTAAAGAGAAAGAGAGCAGTCATCTTCTCTGCTCACGCGGGTTCATCTTCTTTCCTGTGGTTTCTGAGACCTACGACGAGATATCTTCAGTGTCAAGATTGTTTGTTTCCTAACCAGATTTCATAAAGGCCCCTAAAGTCCAACAATATCTTATTATATAAATTTTCATGACAAAATTATTCTATGTAAGATTAACCTATGCGTTTTCGTAACTATAAAAATGTTAAAGTGAAAAGACATATAATAAGTTATTTAATGCGTTCATAAAGACAATTTGTTGGTAGTAGTTAAGACTAAAGAGTATATTTTAACAGTAAAATATATTTGTGTGTACAAATAAACTTTTAGTGGTAATATAGACAATAGATTTGTAAATAGATATACATTAGTGTATTATAAAAAAAAAAACAATTACTTTCTATAACTAAAAGTTTATCTCTTTACTTTTATACATTGTTTTTACTTACCAAAAAAATTAAATATATATTCTTTGTTAAATTTTAATACTTGTTTGACTATAAAAGACTAAAACATTGCCGCCGGAACACAAATATCCGCCAATCCCTAAATTTGGTTTTTTTTTGTTCTCCAAGTAATAGAAGAAATCTGGAGAGGATTGTAGTTCTTCCTCGTTGAAAGATGAAGACTAGGATGAGGAAGAAGCAGCTGTCATCGACGGCGAAATCTTCGAACCCAAGTCAGTCGCTTCCCAATGATTTGGTACTGATCATCGTAGCACGCGTCTCAGTATTGTACTATCCGGCTCTCTCACTCGTCTCCAAGAGCTTTCGATCTCTCTTGGCTTCACCAGAGCTTTACAAGGTCAGGTCACTCTTGGGACACACCGAGATTTGTCTCTATGTTTGCTTAAAAATGAAACCTTATAAGACTCATACCTGGTTCACCCTCTGCCGGAAACCTGATCGAACCCTAACCAGTAGTAAGGAGAGGAGATCAGGTTTCCGGCAGAGGGTGAACCAGGTATGAGTTTTATAAGGTTTCATTTTTAAGCAAACATAGAGACAAATCTCGGTGTGTCCCAAGAGCAGTCATTTGGACAATACCGCATGTATTGACGGAAAGTTCAACGTGGTGACTTCCGCAAAAGTGGTTGCTTACGATCCCAAGGAGGGTAGATGGGACCCTGGACTCGTACCGATATCTAAACATATGCATTCAGATTCTTCTTGCGAGATAGATAATGTTTTATACTCTGCTGCTGACGGAGCGCTCAGATGGTTTGACTCTCAGGTAAGACAGTGGAGAGATTTGAAGGGTTTGGTAGGACTATCCAGGCTCAGTCCTGTTGATCAGGTTAGATTGGCAGATTATGGTGGAAAGATGGCGGTTATGTGGGGCGTTGAGGTTCCTTGTGGTTCAGACTATCCCACGATCATTTGTTGTGCGGTGATTGCGCTTGAAAGGCTCAATAGTTGTGAAATTTTTGGGAAAGTTGAGTGGGTGGATCGTGTGTTTACAGTCTTTGGCCCATTTACTTTCGTGAAAGTTGTTGCTGCTACTGTCTGATGATTGAAATGAGTCACAAGGCTGCTTGAACGTGTGTTCTTTTTTTGTAATATCATTGCTTATTTGGAATTAATGCTTGCTGCCTTCTTTTTCTATTGTGTGGTGTTTATTCTATGGTGTTTTTAGGATAAGTACGGGCTTTGATCTGGAATCTTTTCGGTTTCGTAGATTATTAAGCTAATAGAGTTTTCTTCCTCTTGGATAAATGAATCAGTAGATAGGCAACGATCAGACTTCCTTGGGATAACAAAGAATTTTGTCGTGTTTAATAAAGTTGAAAGAACCAGGTGGCCATCCTTGCTTCTTCTTTTTTTTCTTCCATGTGGCTGCCTGTGGATATTGTCTTGAGACGTTACGATGAGGTTTTTTTTTTAAATTTCAGTGGCTAGATTGAATTACTTTAGTAAGTAGTGTTTAAAATTCATTAAAGCCAGTAACTGTTAGAAGGATTTAATTTGCTTGAACTGTTGAACAGGGGCCGCCAAAACTCAAGCATCCATGTCATGGCCTAGAGAAGAAGGAACATAAATTTCACAGCGTACGGGGAGATCAAATCAAGACTCCTAAATCCTAATTATGATTACACCAGAGCTAGTCCACATGAACTCCCCTTACAGTAACCACAATATGATTCAAACAAGTAATATAAGCAGCTGAAGAAATGATTTCTTTGTTCATGCGGCTAAACCAAAAAGAGTTGTGGTATATAATTTAGTTTAATATTGAACAAGGTTTGACGTGAAGAGTTTAAACGAGCCTAAAAAAAACTTGAAAAGCTGAATTCTTTACAAATTTAGATGATAAAAATCGATCTCTTTCCTTATGACTTGAGGCTGAGGTTGGTTGATTTGCAGGTCCACTAAACTTGGAACATAAGAAGAGCACACAAGTGGGCAACAGTATTTGATCGAATCAATAACTCCAAATCTGTTACGTTTTATGATCTTTGGAGCCTCTCCGATATTCAAAGATTTGAAGTATCCATCTTGTCCAATTATGTTGGCTGTTTGGTTGCAACGGGTCTTGATCAGTTGAAATTCGTCGTCTAGATCGAAAAAGACAGCAACTTTCTTCTCCTCGTCAATGAAGAAACTCCCATCTAGATTACTAACGCCACAACTAGAGGTCGAACTCAAAAACATGCTCCACGACACTGAACCGAGACTAATTTGATTCGTAACCCAAATCTCCACTGTGGGACGAAGAAAATTCCACAAGCTTTGATGTAATACCGCAAGCTGCTCGTCTCTGACGCAAGATATAGACATAAACCTCTCTAAAACACAGGAGGGAAACGGCAGAGGCAGCGGTGGTCCAAATTTTTCCATTGTAAAATCAAACGGGAGTAGAGTAACCAAACCAATCGATTGCTGGATTGGCGGGATTCATGTGATTCTTGGAAGTAATCATCACCAAACCAACATGAATCTAAGACTCGAGAAATTTTGGCTACTTTAAGAAAAATAAAAAATGTAAACCATATTTTGGTTGGAAAATAATAGCAGCCTTCAGACACAGCAAACAAATCAGTTTGACGCACATTTTGACAAAGATGAATCTATGCACACGAACAACATTGAAAAAAAGTCGAAGCAGGAAGAAAGACTTCAATATTCTTGACATTAAGAAGAAAAAACTCTCGTCGAATGATCAGAGAAGAGGGAGTAAGATACAAGCACAAACTGACACTGACTCGGGTGATAGTACTACTAAATGGGTTCTTTCGTCGTGTTCATCTCATTACTTCAGTACACTGCACACATAGAACAAAGGTTTGTTTCGTCAAAAGAATGTTTTTATTCAGACTGAATAACTATATTTGATGCGTTTGAGAGAAGCTTACTTGTATAAGTATGCAGCGATGCCCAGAACAATACACAACAAAACAATATCAATACAGAAGTTCCGGCTTGATCTCAGCTGCAACAAAAACGCCATGCTTTTTATGTTAGTAATCAAAAGCAGACCGATGTAGCATAGATCTTGAGAAAAAGCTTTCAAACTCAAATCACCTGGTTCACCGTATCTTTGAGTCTAACATTGGTGTTCTTCAGATCCGAGGTTGCTCTATCCACCTGCGAGCGAGTTTTCAGAAAGTTCAGATTACACTGACGAATTCAAAGACATGAAAGGGATCTCGGCGGTGTCTTGTACCTTTGTGTCGATTTCATCCATCAGAGGGACTTGCCTATCCAGCTCCTGCATTCATCAATGGTTGTGACATGGATCATCAGCTCAGGTACTGAATAAAGGAAGTGTGTTAAGAGCTGCACTTTAATAAACTCACCTCGTTCATATCCGATGCCATATTCTTCAAAGCATCTAAACCTTCAGAGATCATGTCCAGACCTTGTTCCTGATTTATACTCAAGTAGACAAGTCATATATAACCCCCAATGCTTAAGTGATTAAAAAAGTAGAATGCAACAAGATAGAATATCACTTGCCTGCTTAATCTTTCGCATCTCAAACTCCTGTCTGAATTGGCTGGATTCATGTGATTCTTGGAAGTAATCATCATCAAAACGTCCATCTAACATCCACAATTAGAGGTGAATTAGTGATCTTGAACTTCAGTTTGCTCATAAACAGGAAATAAGATTAACAGTTCACATGATTCTGAGATAAACAGAACTACTATACAAGAAAGAGATAAACAAAGCAACTTTGGTTGAATCACCTGAATCAAATTTGATATCAGGACGAGATGTTGTTG
>NC_025703.1:4016181-4035120 GCF_000633955.1 Camelina sativa | reverse complement strand
GATAGAATATCACTTGCCTGCTTAATCTTTCGCATCTCATACTCCTGTCTGAATTGGCTGGATTCATGTGATTCTTGGAAGTAATCATCATCAAAACGCCCATCTAACATTCACAATAGAGGTGAATTAGTGATCTTGAATTTCAGTTTGCTCATAAACAGGAAATAAGATTAACAGTTGATATGATTCTGAGATAAACAGAACTACTATACAAGAACGAACAAAGTCATACGATAGTGGAACGCGTAAATGAAATCTAGAAGCGATAAACAAAGCCACTTTGGTTGAATCACCTGAATCAAATTTGATATCAGGACGAGATGTTGTTGAAGGAGCCCAAGCACTAGTGTTTTTAGGGCCACCCGGAGTGCCATCAGGTATGGCTTCAATCCTTGCCGGAAGTGCAAGCACCAAATCATTCCTCGCAGCAAGCTCTTCGGTTGTAAGGCCCTTAACCTGAACAATGTATAGATTAACACTCGAGGTTGAACAAGTTGATCCTCTAAAACAAGATTTAGTCAAAACTCAGTCAATGAACTACCATCTGAATGATGCTACTACCACAAAACTAGATTGGAAAATTAAAAACCAACAGGAATGCTACTATTCTCCCTTAAAAACAGGAATCATATAACCTCAACCAAGAAACTGATATAACTAGAAGCAAGCAGTGTGTAGCTGAACCGTGAACCAAAGTGCTAAACATGAGAAAGAAAACTAACCTTCTTGACAGCAAGTCTCTGCAACTTTGGAACTTCCTCCGCTAATCGACCCTTAGTCCGGCGGATCTCAGCGTTCATTGCAACAGCAGCAGCTCTATTTTTCTCCTTTGTAACAAGTTCAGCTTTCTGCAAATCAAAATTACATGTCACATCTCATTCAAAATTTCAAAGAAGAACCTCAAAGCTGCACAGAGCATTCAAAAAGTTTTCAATTCCCGCATACAAAAATCAGGACTAATAGCGACCAGAATTGAGCTATTTTTCTCATATAAATTCCAGACCGGAAAAATATCAAATTCTATGTTCAACATTGTGAAGCGCACTCCGTTAAATCCTTAAGAGATTCATCGGAACCGAATCAAATCAAGTTAAACATCTAAAGGATGCAAAACAGAAAAAAGGGAAACAATCACCTCGAGAGCGGTTTCGATTTGAGTTTCGAAATCTCCATAGAAACGAGCAAAGGCATCATCGCCGGAGATGTTGGCCTCCCGTTGCTTGTCGACATCGTACTTGTCGTACTTCTTACAGATCGAGTCAACTCTAGTCAGAAGATCGATCACAGTCATCTTCTTCCAAATCTATAACCAGAAGCTCCCAGATCTGAGATAAGGTTAGAAGAAGAATAAACTCTGATTCGAAGAAGAAGGCTTTGATTTGTGAAATTTGAATCGCTCTTCTGGAAGTGGCTCGTTCGGGCGACGAAGGTAGGGGGCCTGAAAGAAAAATTACAGCCTGGGAAATATTCTCGTATCACCACCCCAACTTTGTTTTAATTTTCAATGTTCACCCCAATATTTGTTTGGGAGCCAAAACATTCCTATTTGAGTATTTTCCAAAAAGAACAGTTATAGCTGATAAAATAAAACAAAAACAATACACTTTTTTTTTTTTTTTTTTTTTTTTTTTNATAATTTTTTTTTAATCATGTATATAAGTTCAAATTTTAGTTGGTATATAAATTTAAGAATATTGGTTTTGTTAAGTGGGGTATTCTTTGGTACAACAAATAAAGTGCATACCATCAAAATCGAAGATTGAAATTAAGTTTGCGTCTATCTTAATACTCCTTCCATTTCAAAATATAAATGTTTTGGAGAATTTTTTTGTTTCATAATATAGGAAATTTTCAAGTTCTATGCAACTTTTAGATTATTTTAGTATTTTATATTATGTAGTATTGTTTCTGATTGGTTGAACTTGTTAAAAACCTTTTAATCTGCGTGTTTTAATTAAAACATCCTATATTTTGAAACGGAATGAGTAATTTCCAAACTAACCCCATTGACCAACTTGCTCTTATTTATGGCTATGGCCGAGTCTTTTGGCAAAACTGTCTTCAAGCTGTCTATTTTTTTTCTCCGGTGAGTGGTGCGCTGATATCTCGTAGCTCCGAAGAGCCACCATGGCCGAAGACTTTTCTGTGAGTTCTCTACATATCTCTTTGTCTGTTTCATTTGTCGGAGATTAAATTTCTCGTTACTCACGATGATTCGCTAGATCTGATTCTGTTTTCCTCTATAGTTGTATGCTATTCTTTCACGCGCGGTTCGTAATCTTCTGTGTTGCCTTGAGTCTGATCATTTGGTTTTGATGCATGTTGGTCTAGTTTAAGATTTAGATTAGCGAGCGTTTTTGTTGTGTTCGAGCATTTTGGTCAATACGTTTGATTGTTGTAACGCTGCTTAAAGATGATCTAATTATATGAAACTTTAGCATGCGGTTGTGATTTAGCAGAATTGCATCGGTAAAGTTTCGTCCTTTTTAGAGAATTCCATGACATTTTGAGTTGTGTTATTGTTGAAGACTTTGGTTACTGACCATGAACTTCATCATTTGTCATCTTGATCTTGCCATGGAATGTCTAAGTTTTTCCATTTTTGGCTCTTTCAGAACTTGAGGTTCGTGTTGAGTATGGTACAATCTGTCTAGTATAATAACTCGCGGTATTGGTTTCATGATTTTTCGTGCTTGTAATCTCTTACTTTACCATATACTCTTGAAGCAATTGGTCTTTGGTAGTATAAGTATACAAGTTATTTTTCGGCATTTCCCTTTTTTATTGGTTACTTAGAGGTGACTTGACAATAAGATTGAGAAGCAAGTTAAGGCACCTTGTGTTCTGTCCTCTCAATCTTCATTATTTAGTGCTCTCAATCTTCTTGTTTCTTCGTGCATCTAGATTCCATTCTAAGTTACTAAAAAGAAACAATGAACAGGGAAAGATCGAAAGCAAAGGGCTAAACCCGGGACTGATCGTCCTTCTTGTAATTGGAGGGTTGCTAGTGTCATTCCTTGTAGGAAACATCATCCTTTACACCTACGCACAGAAGAATTTGCCTCCGAGGAAGAAGAAGCCGCTTTCTAAGAAGAAGATGAAGAAAGAGAAGATGAAGCAAGGCGTCCAAGTTCCTGGAGAGTAGCTTTGTTGTTGGGATGATCCTTTGATCATAACTCACTTTGCAGTACTAGAAAGTTACATATGACTCTGTACTCTCTTTTTAGCTTTTAATGTTTTCGTTGTAGCATGATATTTTCTTGAGTTGACAATCTATAAGCTTTGCTGAGATAATTTCATGCCAAATTTGACATAATTTTTGATGTTTTTCTTTGTTGACCGAACGCATTTCAACCGCCCAAACTGTATACTGAGATTTAACAAAATTATCTTTTGCAACTAATCAGAAAAGTCTACAAAACAGTGTGATCTGCAGTAAACACCAAGCTCACACACTAACAACAGATTGAGAATACAAACGAAATTTATATGTTAACAAGTCCATAATCATTAGCTCTTCTACTAAAGCTAGCAATCTAAATCTCTAGACAGGTCAGGACTATGAAGATTTCTGATAGTCTTGGATTCTTCTGGTGAATATACATGTTATCTACTTGGTCAAGTCTAGATTGTTTGCGTACACCACCACCACCTTGGCATGATTTGATGATACGAACCTTCTGAGATTTGGATCAGTTTTGGTCCTATGGTGTCTATAAAAGAACTTACCATGCAGATTTTGTTACTATCACGTTTATTAAACATGCATAGATAACTCCATAGGCCTTTTCATCCCAATGATCTGCTTTCTTGCCTCCTTATCAGTTTGGTTACGCTGATTCCATGAGACTGAGAGATTGTTGTTCTGGTCTTCTTCATGCTCATCATCTGACGAAACAACACCAAGAAATGTTTCACGCTGTGAGAGACCGCTCGTCTTTGCGTAATGTAAGGTTTAATCACCAAGAAAACGAATTTAAAGCAGGTGAATGATTTTGGGATGTTTGTTTAGATCAAATTCTGTTTCGTCAGTTCTTGTCAATGAAAAACTTCATAACGAGGTTTAGCTAACGAAAATTTACCTGAACGGTCCAACAGAGGAAACTCTGTAAGGCGTCTAACGCAGACCTTAAGCGCTTGGAGTTCAGCTTCCTTTTCTTGGAGTTTGGACTGAGTAGTTTGTATTTCAGCTTCAAGCTCGTTGATCTGGCCTTCCTGTTGTTCGATGAGAAGGTGGCTTAGTTTTTTGTCCAGCTCTGATGACGATATTCCACCACATTGGTATGACTCAGATCTATTCACCAGATCATTACATTCCTCCATAACCTCACTTGTCTAAGGGGAAAACAAAATAAAAATTCAATATAAGCTTCATCCATTAAACCCACCCAACACCATAATGAATGTTGGGAAAACAGTCCAGATGGTACCATGTTTATTCTCAAAGTTAACTACGAATCTAACCATCAAATAAGATTTGAGAGGAGACTCTAAGAATACATCTCAATGAAATTGATAATTTGACGATAAAAGCATACTCACCTCAGCCAAATTCAGTTTCTGCAGCTCAGATTCAAGTTCCATCTCTAACTGTTCCATTTCTACCGTCTCTTGTTCTGGCTCCTCAGTTAGGACGCTGCTAGCATATTCACCATCATTTCCCGACTTAGTGTCGAGAGATTCTCTACTCACCATCTCTGATCTAGATTTCCCGCTGGATTTCTGAGAACTCGCTGCACAACCACGGAATTTGAAATCCTGTAAAGATTTTATCCTAGAAAGTTCATCTTTTAGCTCCTGGATGGCTTTGGTAGTTTCTTCTGTTGCTGTATGCAGCTTACTGATTTCACTTTTCTCTGCTGACATCATATATATCATGCAGACACTAAGTGCCGAGCTGAAAGAGGAATGATCTGAAACACAGAAGAATTAAACATCAATAATGAACAATGCCAATAGCCAATAGGTGATGAGTCATGGTTATATTTAAAACATTCCAACGAGATACAATCAAACATCAATGCAGTTAAATAAAATGACATTGACAACATCTCAAGTAATTAATTAAGGGGACTTAATAGACGAAGTTGTCGAATTAGCACTTGGAAACACACATAAATACAGGTCTATTCTACTCTTATGAAAGCCTAGGCAAATTAGTGGTTGCCCATCTTATCCAATTTCTCAATAAGCACAAAGCCTCTTGCACTCCTACAAAATCTAGAGGTCTGTATCAAAGAGTACTATTATTGTCCCTCAAATCTCAAGAAGTCTAGGAAGCAAAAACTAACAGTAGCGTGAAAGCTTTTCCCCAAGATTGACGCCACTAGCTATCATTCTATACCACAAAATCCAAAACCCAAAAGAAACTTTGCACTCGGATCAATCATCGAATAAGAGAAGTTCAGAACACTCCAAAAAACTAACTAAAATTTAAAATTCCCATCATGCAAGTGAAAATAGTCCCACTACAGAGTAGAAGCAAAACCTTGATTACGTCTATAACATGAAGACCCACGTTTTGAAGCAGAAGCAGCACCCAAAGTTTTCGTCTTTTTCGAGTAAACCTCACTCTTAGTTTCCAAAGCACCAACATTTGCAGATCGCTTCTCGATCTCACATCCCCCACCATTATTTTTCTTCTTCTTCTTCATCAATCCACGAACCCTAACTCTACATTTCACCCCTGAACTCTTCCTAAACCCAGGAGAAGGACCGGATCCAGACCAGGAGTTTACAGTAGACCCGGAACTAGAAAACCGGAAAACACCATCGGTTCTATCGCAAGAAGAGTCGAGAAATCCAATACCTACAGGAGTAGGAGTGACGGGTTCCTGATCTTCGGCGTAATCCTCAGGATGACGAGAATCGCGAGAGAAAGGGTTGAAGAAGCGTTTGGCAACAAAACTAGTGGATCCAGCAATGGCTGCTCCTAGAACAACTTGCCACATCTCTAAACAACAGTCAAATAGAGAATCAAAGATCGAGAGAAGAAGAAGAAGAAGAAGAAGCAGAGTGAATTAAGTCTGAAGTGTTTAAATCGACGGGAACAGACAGAGTCGGAGAAAGTCCCGAGGTGTCAGAGACAGAAGAAGAAACTTGAGATTGTTTTGTCTTTTCAGCGGCGGTGGGACACACCATCACATGACACATGTTTCCCGCTTTTAATACTTTCCAAATTTATTATTTTCTTTTTTCTTACCAAACCTATCAGATCTACATTGGGCTTATTGTTATATTTGGGCTTTTAAAGGCCCACTTTATAATAAATGTTCAGCGTCTGCCTTTAATTTCCGTTTTAGCGATTCGAATTTTAAGACGCTAAATTAGCGTTTGATCCTCCTTCAGGTTTAGCATTCAGTATATGTAAATGACTTAACTACCCTTTTAATTATTTGAAATCAACCAAAAAACCAAACCCTAATTGTTAAACCCAAAATCTGTAAAAGAGTCTGCGTCTTCTTCTCGGCAATCTATTCGCCGTCGTCAGTGTCATCGCCGGCGTTTTTGTTTTTCTCGTTTCCAGTGCTACTATCATTGCTGCCTTTGCCTCTTTTTCAGAAACGTTCCCTTTCTCTATCAAGGTAAGAGTTATCAGGAATATCTTCTCTACTGGGCTCTGTCTTTGGTTTTGTCTCACTTGCCTTCTCGAATCGAATGATCTTTGTTATTATAGCTTTACCTTTGTATTGAGACGTTGTCTTGTGGGTACTTGTCAGATGGAGAAAAGCTCATATTTTTTGTTTGGTGGAACAAACTTCAATAAGAAGAAGTTTGCTCCAGATTTTGCTAAGTTTAAGGTGATTCTCTCTTCATGTGTGTTCGTTGTTGTTTAATTCAGCACTACTCTCACTCTCGCTGTTAGCTATTAATCAAAAATAATCCATATTGCTGTGTTAGAATTCTTCGAAGGATGATGATTCCAATAAGAAAGTGAGTCTCTTTGAGGAAGAAGAAGAGGAAGACACTGAACAGCAGGAGGAGAAAGTTGTTGTTTCCTCTAAGAAGAGGAAACGAAGATCTTCTAATTCTGGTATGTCTGGGAAGTTGATAACTAACTGCTTCACTAAAGTTTGTGTTATTTATCTCTGTCTTGGTCTAATTTTGAATCTTCTTTATGTTGAAACAGAACCTGTTGAAGGATTTGATGTGTTTAAGAGCTCTAAGAAGGCACTTTCTGAAGATAAAGAAGAAGATGAAAACACAAAGAATGAGATTTTAGAGAATCCCAAGAAGGAGCTTAACCGGCGAATGGAGGTATTGTAGTTGTTTAAAAATCTTGTCTCTATTTCATCAAAGGCAAAAGAGTGATAGATACATGAATTTGTTTGCTTCCTCATAATTGCAGCGAGATGCTCTGTCGAGGAAACAGTACAACATTCATGTTTCCGGTAACAATATTCCACCCCCGCTTAAAAGCTTCGCAGAGTTGTCATCAAGGTGCCTGGAACTGGACATTGAGACCCTTGACATGCTTTAATTATGTCTTGAAATCTTCCTCTCCTCTGGGTTTTGATCTTAATGCTTAATCCATGTACAGGTATGGTTGTAAACGATACATTTTACGCAATTTGGCTGAACTAGGATTTAAAGAGCCCACCCCAATCCAAAGACAGGCTATTCCAGTTCTCCTATCGGTATGGTCTTATTCACTCGTTTTCTATTCATTACAGACACTTAAGAGCAGAGCTAGAGCTTCTTTATCCAGATAATGTCGTGAATTCTTTCATGAGGTTTCAGTGCTAATTTAGTTTTTTTAATCTTTTTGCTTAATCCCAGGGTCGTGAATGCTTTGCCTGTGCTCCGACTGGGTCAGGAAAAACCTTTGCTTTTATTTGTCCCATGCTTATGAAACTCAAGGTAATAATTTGTGTTTACCCTCCAGATTTCGCAGATCCTGATTCTTTAATCATGCTTATGAGTTTTTTTTTCCCTGTATTAGCGCCCTTCAACAGATGGAATAAGAGCAGTTATCCTCTCTCCTGCTCGGGAACTGGCTGCCCAAACAGCTAGAGAAGGAAAGAAACTTATTAAAGGAAGCAAGTTCCACATTAGATTGTTGACTAAACCCCTTGTCAAAACAGCTGATTTCTCAAAGCTGCATTGTGATGTTCTCATATCAACGCCAATGAGGTTGAAAAGAGCAATCAAGGCTAAAAAGATTGACTTAAGCAAGTAAGTCAATAGCATATATTAGAATATATAAACATGTGTAATTCTTTTTGTGTTGTGCCCATATTCATTTTAACCTCTGTTGAATACAGGGTCGAGTACCTTGTCCTTGATGAATCTGATAAGCTGTTTGAGCAGAGCTTGTTAAAGCAGATAGATTGTGTGGTTAAGGCTTGTTCAAATCCTTCAATCATACGCTCGTTGTTCAGTGCTACTTTACCCGATTCTGTTGAGGAACTTGCACGTTCCATAATGCATGATGCTGTTCGTGTGATCATAGGCCGAAAGTGAGTGTAGAAAGCATAAGACTGTAGATTATTAAATATGCTTCACAACATTTCTTGCAGCATATGGATCTTAACCTTTTATAATTCCATATAGGAATACAGCGTCTGAAACCGTCAAGCAAAAGCTGGTTTTTGCTGGAACTGAAGAAGGGAAACTTCTTGCTCTTCGTCAAAGCTTTGCAGAGGTAAGTTCACTTGTCTTTAACAGTATGATTAAGACTAGTACCTTTTGTAATTCCCTTTCTACTTGGCAGTAGAGCCTGAATCCACCGGTACTGATCTTTGTACAAAGCAAAGAACGAGCAAAGGAACTCTACGATGAACTGAAATGTGAAAACGTCAGAGTCGGGGTCATCCATTCTGAGCTCCCTCCAGGAGAGGTAAAATAATCTTTTCCCTTGGTTATCAAATGTTTTCTCTTCTATGGAAAGTATAAACTGATTGGAAACCATTTTACTAAATGATTGCTGCAGCGGGAAAACGCGGTTGATCGTTTCAGAGCGGGTGAAACATGGGTTTTGATTGCCACTGATGTGATCGCTAGAGGTATGGATTTCAAAGGGATCAACTGCGTGATAAACTATGATTTCCCGGATTCAGCTTCTGCATACATCCACAGGATTGGTACGTATATTACTCTAGCCTTTGTATCTAGATCTTGTGTTTCTCTGTTCTATGCTGAGTCATTTGTGATGATGAGTTGGTGCAATTTGGAAGTAACCACATATTATAAAACATTTCAGGTCGGTCTGGAAGAGCGGGAAGGAGCGGAGAAGCGGTAACTTTCTACACGGAAGAAGATGTGCCTTTCCTAAGGAACATAGCCAACACGATGATATCATCGGGATGTGAGGTTCCGTCGTGGATCATGTCTTTGAAGAAGAAGAAGTGGAGGAAGCATAGGCCGAAACGTGATTCTATATCTACTCGACCGAAAGACGATAAAGAGGAACAAGATGAGTAACTCCAAAATTTTGTCTTTTGTTTCTCTTGTTGTTGTTACATTTGATGAATTAGTCTTGGTCTTTTGGATCCAAACTGTGGGGCTAGAATCGGAAATCTAGAAAAGAACTTATAGTTGTCACTTGGATCGTACTACAAAATACAAATGTACAATATCAAATTCAAAACTAGTGTGAGAATTTTGGTTTTTCATTTAGTTGTATTCTCAAGATTCAATGATTTCTTAAAATACATTAAAGATTATATTTAGATAGAATCCTATTTTGGGTTGGGTTGAATCAAACCGGGTGTCTCCGAAATGGGTACTTCAAGTTCTTGCTTGGCTGGAGCATCATCATCACAAATCATTATTGGGGTATTAAAGATCAGTGATCGCCTTTGTTGAAATAATTACAAAACAATTGAATATACTTATCAAACAATCTAATAATCTAAATAGAGAATTCAACCAAAAAAAAATCCAAACTTTATAGAATTTGCCAAAAAAGCATAAATTTCTGGTCTAACCAAATAAATACTCAACTTTTATTGATTTTCAAATATAATAACAAATTTTTCATTGACTTGCCAAATTAGCACGCTGTTTATAAAGTTAACAGAAAAAATTAACGTCATTAACAACACACGTTAACTGTTGGGCTTAAATCATAAAGGAACTGTCGAACTCGTGTTCTGAGAGTACATAAGGGAAGATCATACCACTGAACCAGCGGCAACTTTCAATCAATGTTACAACTTACTTGTTTTTATTATATGAGTACATGGAATTAAAAAAAAAAAGAGTTTATTGACGTCGAGAGAAAAGAAAACCTTGCCGTAAAGCAAGCAGGTCGAATTTTTTTTTCTTTCTTTTCAACCTTCAATTCATAGATGACATAAATCTACTCGATTGATTTTTTTTTTGTTGAAACTAATTTCTATTTGTACTCTTTTCTAGAACTTAAAATTGTTCAGATTAAACCTGCAATTTAGTACCAAAATCAGGGAATTAACTAACAAAAACCTGTAAACTAACCAACTACAATAAGGAAAAACTGCAATTTCTTTTCACTTACAAAACCAAAACTTAGAATTGTTCAAACCAAAACTTAGAATTGTTCAAACCAAACCTGCAAGTTAGTTTCAAAATCTGAAAATTAACCTGTTTGCTCTATATCGCGGTCTTCTTCTCTCTCTCTCGACGACAAAGTCTGGTAAAGTAGATAAACTCTGATTATTTTTTTTTTAATTCCGTGTACTCATATAATAAAAACAAGTAAGTTGCAATAATGTTTGAAAGTTGCCGCTGGTTCAGTGGTATAATCTTTTCTTATTTACCCTCAGAACACGAGTTTGACCCTTAGTGATACATTTTTGTTTTTAAATTAAGAATTTGAAAACGACGTCGTATGATTTAAGCCCAACAGTTAACGTGTGTTGTTAATGACGTTAAATTTTTCTGTTAACTTTATAAACAGCATGCTAATTTGGTAAGTCAATGAAAAGTTTGTTATTATATTTGAAAATCAACAAAAATTGAGTATTTATTTGGTTAGACCAAAAGTTCATGCTTTTTTTTGGCAAATTCCGAAAAGTTTGAATTTTTTTGGTTGAATTCTCAATCTAAATATCATTTGTTCACACAAGAAACAAAAAAAAAAACAGAAGAAGAAAAGATTGGACCGACGGAGAGAGAGAATGAAATGATCTCAAACTTGTCACAAAACAAGACGTGTGCAGTAGGTAAATGTCTTTTCTAATAAATACCAGTTTGGCGTTACTAAACTAATACAAAAACACCTAGGATTTACAGAACATGTTTATAAATAAATGAATAAGCTTTATCACATATATAAATATTCTTTACGAAGAAAAACTGGACATAAAAAAAAAAAAAAAGAATTCCCTTATATATATTGAAGCATACCACAACGACCACATGAATGTATGATGTAATAAGAAAATGAATTTTCCACATTAGAAAAAAACAATAATGGTGAAGAAGATACACACGCTTTTTAATGATTAAAATAAAACAAAACTGAATCCATTATTGAGTGAACTCGTACGTTCCACTTCCCATATTATATTAATATACCATGTTAAAATGTTAAAGAAGTTATCATAAAAAAAATCAAGACTGATGATCTAGTTTACAAAATCTTAGGGATATAATTTTCAACAGTTGAACTTGAAGGATTCTTAATCATGGCATAAACTCTAATAGAGAGTAACAAAACAATGAACTGAGTAATTAGCGTTAAAAAGGGATCCATGTCTCTCTCAGTTTGGTCCTGATTTATTTAAGTATTGTTTTTTTGGCGACATAAAAATCAATCACATTAGCTGTGGAAGCAGTTTAAAGAAATGAAGTCGTTAAAAAAAAACAAAGAAAGAGCGGCAAAGCTGTTAAAAGAAGAAGAAATCAAAGTAGGGCCCACAAAAAAAAAAAAAAAAAGAGCGGCAAGCTGTTAAAGAAGAATAAATCAAAGTAGGGCCCACCAAAAAAGGGAGCAGCTCAATTAGTGGTGGGCTCACACACCAAATAGTAGTACTTCTTTCATCTCCCGAGTTCTTATTTTCTTTCTTCTTCTCAAGTCAGCAAAAAGATGAAAACTTCAACCTATTCAAATTCTCATCGCATTTTCATTTCCAAGGAAGTCTCACATTTGCATTAAAAGGGTTTACCCTTGAGAAGGGTTTGAGCTTCTCTTCTTCTAGATTTGCTTCTGCAGTCTCTCTCTCTCTCAGGTTCCATTCCTCCTCTTCTTCTCCCGTATAGTATAGCCAAGGTGAAAGGGTCTTTTCTATTCGAATCTAACTGTTTTGACTTTGGGGTTATATCAAAGCAGTTAGCTTTGCAATCCGTTATTTGGAAATTCTTAATTGATGTCATTAGAATCAATTTTTATCTGAGTAGGAGGATTAGCCATACAAAGTGCGAGGACATGGTCAAAAAGGCGAAATGGCTCAAGAATGTAAAGAAGGCTTTTAGCCCTGATTCAAAGGTTCCAACTATGTTAATCTATTCTCTCTTCACTGTGCTTTATATAGTTGATGTTGTAACCCTTCTTGTTTTTGTGCCTTATTTATATATTGTTTGTTTTTTGTTTTTACAGAAACTGAAACATGAATCGGTTGAGTGTCAAAACAGTGTGATCTCTTACCCTGTCTTGATTGCCACATCCAGAAGTACTTCTCCTCAGTTTGAAGTTAGAGTTGATGAGGTCAACTATGATCACAAGATGAAGAATCCCTGTCCTCCTCCATCAGATTCTGTAACTGCTACAGTTGCAGATGTTCCTGTAGACTCACCTCCATCTTCACCTGAATCTGTTCATCAAGCTATAGTTGATGATAGGTTTGCAGGGATGTCAAAGGAAGAAGCTTCTGCCATCTTGATACAGACTACCTTTAGGGGCTATTTGGTATGCTTTGATATTCACAATTCAGGGTTAGCTTGATTAGAAACTTTTGTAGCTTTATAGCCAGTCATACATAACTCTGTAATTGAAATTGGCTAAGTTCTCTGAATTCTTTTGATATGAGAGCAAATGTGAGCGAAAGGGTATCTTTTTTTTTAACTGTAACCTTAACACTTATAGTTTCTCCAATGTAGGCAAGAAGAGAATTGCAGGCGTTGAAGGGGCGGGATAGACTTAAGCAACTGATGGAAGGATCAGTTGTACATCGGCAAGCTGCAAATACACTCAAGTGTATGCAGACTCTCACTCGTGTTCAGTCACAAATCCGATCTAGGAGAATCAGGATGTCAGAAGAGAACCAGGCTCGTCATAAGCAACTTCTTCAGAAGCATGCCAAAGAGCTAGGAGGCACAAAGGTCTCACTTATTTTTCTCTCTGGTTTATTATCTCATATGCAGTTTTCAGTTTCCTACCCACAAGTTTGGTGAGAGGTGGTAATAACATTATTAACTCATTCCTAAAATTGGTTTTATTAAACCTGCGGCTTCTTTTGCTTAGTTAAGCATATCTTCCTTCTGATGGTATATCTTCACAATGCAGTAGCTTGTGATCCTTTTTTAATTGTACCTAAGCCTTTCTCTTTCTTTCTGCAGAATGGGGGTAATTGGAACGACAGCAATCAGTCCAAGGCACAAGTGGAAGCGGGTATGCTGCCCAAGCACGAGGCAACAATGAGAAGGGAAAGAGCATTAGCTTATGCATTCACACATCAGGTACTTCCAAAGAATTTGGACTGCTTTGTCAACAAGTTCAACTTATATGTTTCTGCGCATTTCTATGTGCTTATGCAGAGAATTTGAGTGTACACTGGATTTGGTTTAATGCTTATGATCATATCCGACTCATATATATTTGCAGCAAAACTTGAAGAGCAACTCTAGAACTGCAAATCCGATGTTTATGGATCCTAGCAACCCGACTTGGGGTTGGAGCTGGTTAGAGAGGTGGATGGCTGGCCAGACATGGGAGAGTTCGGAGAAAGAACAAAACCACAACGAAAACTCCTCGGTCAAGAACTCGACTAAGAGTCATTCCCATGTAGGAGAAACCGCAAAATCTTCAAACCGCAACAAACTCAATAGATCGACTCAACCTAATACCTCATCCTCATCATCCACCACCACCACCAAAAACCCGAGAAAGAAGAGGCCAGTTCCATCGTCCATAAAATCCATGAGTAGTGATGAAGACACCAAGAGCTCGGAGAAGAACCGTAGGCACAGCATTGCAAGGTCATCGGTTAGTGATGACGAGAACCTGGCTAGCTCAACTGCAAAACGTAGTAGCAACATGGTTCCCACAACAAAATCAGCACGAGGCAAAGTTAAGCCCCAAACCACATCACGCGTCGCCGTGACCGTCCCCGCAACTGAGGGAATTAACAAAGTTTTACCGGAGAAAGCAGCAGCCAAGAAGCGGCTCTCCAACTCGGCTTCACCTGCACCCAAACCCAGACGATCCTCAGCCCCACCTAAGGTGGGAAACAGCGCTCTCAAGGCAGAGAGAACGCCCTGAGTCTGACCATCCGAGGTATAATAAAGCCTCATTATTTGATTTTTGTTGCCATATAGATATGGTGGTCTGAGATTTGTATCAATGTTGGTTACAGAAAGCCTTAAGGTAATTCTTTTGTTGTGCATAGTGTAAGTCTCTATCGTTTATGTAATTCTTTTATACATCAAAGAGAAAAACTAGAATAATACTTGCAACTTTCAAGAGCTAAACCAATGGACGGCTACTGGTCTCTCATCCACACTTGTTGAATTTAGAAAACTAACGCATCTTTTGTTGATGTTCATTCTCAAATCTTATTCAGCTCTGTTTACTAAAGAGTACAAATATAGAAACCATTCTCTAGTAATGGATGCAATGTAATGTAACTGATCCTAATTAAAACCATATCAGAATTATTGATTTGATAACCGGATCCAAGAGAAAATAAACCGGTTATATTTTTTTTTTTCATCTAAAAAAAAAAATTCTAAAACCCCTAACAGGATTACATGACTGGCCGACCTATCTGGCAAAGGCGAAGCAAACCAGGGGAAATAGCTAAAACCCTAATCCTTTAAATCGACCAACAAAATCGAGCATTGAACAGTTTGTCCTATCTCTATCAGATCAGATCGTGTGTTACTACTCATCATTGCTCTTTCTTGCTCAAATCCTCTACAATAATGGTAAAGTTTGCGTTCATCTCGTCTTCTTTCGGGTTTTCTCTACAATATTCCACTCTGTATTGTTTTTGCTGATTGATTTTGGGGAGTTCATTAGATGATATTGAAAGCTTCCTTTGATCGGATTAGGGTTTCTGAAAAAATCCTCCCTTTTTAGTGTTTCTGCTTCCATTTTTGCTCTTTTGTGTTTGGGGGGTTTGTGTAGGTATCAAAGTGTTTCTTTTTAGGTTTTCTCTGGTTCAACTTCTCTCAGCTCGTGGTTTATACTTTATTGACTAAGATTTGCTCTCTTCTCATCCCTTTCTCCAGGTTGCAGCGATAATTGCAGGCGCCGCTGTTGCTGCTGCTGCTTATGCTGGTAAATATGGATTAGAGGCATGGCAAGCGTTCAAGCTCAGACCGGTAAGGCCTAGAATGCGTAAATTCTATGAAGGTGGTTTCCAATCTACTATGACACGGAGAGAAGCTGCCCTTATTCTCGGTGTTAGGTACTTTTTTTTGTGGCTTTATCCCCTCTATCATCAAACCAGTAAAGTTTGAGAGCTGAAGACTCAATGATAGTAGTTGATCGTGGGACTCTTTGTAGAGTTTGGTGTAACCATTAACGGTTTTCTTTAGGTCCCTGATGGGTAAAATAGTCATCTATAGTCAGTAAATATGCCATTCTAGTTCTTAAATTTTTTGCAATAGGTGCCTAGTTATTCGAATTCGATTTGTTTATGCATAGCCATGTTCTTATGGAAGGGTTTAATGGTATGTTTGCATTGTTTGTGGCTTGACAAGTTTGGCACTTATTATGGTGGTTTGAACAGGGAGAGTGTAGCGGCAGAGAAGGTGAAAGAAGCTCACCGGAGAGTGATGGTGGCTAATCATCCAGACGCAGGAGGAAGTCATTACCTTGCATCTAAGATCAATGAAGCTAAAGACATGATGCTTGGCAAAACCAAGAGCTCTACTTCTGCGTTTTGAAACCCTTTGGTTAGGTTGATTGATCCCATCAACAAAGCCATGTGGTGTTTTGAGTAATTAGCCTTAGACCATTCTCTTTATGCCGTTAGTTTAGTTGTTCTGATCAAGATAGCCATGTGGTTTTGAGTTATTGGTCTAGATCATTTTTTTTTATTAAGCTTGGTGTAATGCGTGGGTGAGATTTTCTTAGAATCGTTTAACTTTCTGCATGAGATATATAGAAGAAACCAAATTGGAAGTGATTCTAGTTCGACTTATTTTGTTGGTCTTGGATTCCTGTTTTCTTTTGACTATTTGACTAGCCAAAATTGAAGATGAACAAATTTCAGATAAGTTGGTGGTGAGTATGATGGACTAAACAAGTAAACAAAACAAAATTCCTTTCCAATCTAATAGAAAGCAGCTTTGAAAAAAATGTTCTTTCAATTGCACTCTTAGTGCTATATGTGATCTCAAAATGAACTGTGCTTTGTTATAACCTATAAAATCTGAAATCTTCAGCCAAAGCAAAGAACGAAGCATGTTCTTGGTGTTATTTACATATTTCTCCATGACGGAACGAAGACCAAGAACAACGTGTTTCTATAGTTCTTTTATAACCTGTTTACTTACTCTTTAGAGGTGCTAGTGTCGGATAAACCTGTCTTTGGTTGATCCGGTTTATGAATTTCCGTTTTTTGTTCTGGTAACTCTACCGGACCCTTTGGTTCTCCAAATATGGTAGAGAAGATCTGCTTGTGGCACTCATCACAGAAATAGAAGTAAGAGAAGTGGCCTTCGTCTGGGAGTCTATGTACTGTTGCTTCTGGTATGACCCGACTAATGTAATCAGTTACTGAAGGTGGAGTGACTCTGTCATCCATACCCTACGTGATCACAGTCAACATGAGTAACTCACAACTCGGGAAAGTGATCATATAGAAGGCGGTTTTTAAGTGTGATTTCAACAAACCTGCCATATGTGTATAGGTTTCCGAAACCCAATAAGTTCACATTCGGATTCGCTGTACATTGACATTAGCCAAGAGAGGACACCATTGGTTCGACACTTCTTCTGCACGTGGAACTCGGGAAGACTAAATCCCCAATTTGAAACCTGTAACGCAGCTTCTTCGACAAACGGTTTTGCAGTTCCTTGGCGTACAGACTCCTCCACGTTCCTTTGGTAACGATCTTCAAAAACTGAATCTGTGATTACAAGTTTGTCCTGAAGTAGTAAAGTGGCAATTACAGGTTTAGCTTGTGAGCCATAAATAAAAAAGCCATTCGACGAAGCTAATCTATTTGGTGATACGAAATGACCGAAAACCGTGGGAAGAGACACTTGATGAATACAGACTTACCTTTTCTCCTAATAACATGGACATCCACTGATCCAGCGGCTCAAGATTACCAGAGAGAAAGGACCTACGGTAGGAGAAAGGAAGAAGACTTGGCCACCGACGTGCTAAAAAGTACATAAATTTTCTCTTCCGTAGCCACTGCTCCCACGTTTTTGCCATCTCTTCCTTTGTCATGCTCGGCTCATATGGATTGATCATAGGAGCTACCATAGCAACTCCTGTAGATTGATAAAAACACAACCTTGCAATTATTTTGTGTCATTCTTTAAAACTATCACGGTGTGAAAAGAACATGAACTGTGTTCAAATGAATTGATCTGCATTCAAATTTTGTCCGAAAAATGGAAAGTACCAGCTATTCGGTCAGGAAAGTATCTCATTGCAGCCCAGGCATGCACACTACCACTGGAGTAGCCGAGTAACCAGAACTTCTCAACAATCCCGAGAGCAGTAGCTAGGTCAATCATATCCGATGCAGATGAGCTAAGGTTCCGAGCACGATGAGGATCACTCTCTCCAAACCCTGGAAGATCATATGACACTAGACGGACACCATAGTCCGTGAGCAATGATTCTTTCACTCCAGGTATACCTTGAATAAGTAATGTTGAAATATTAGTAGGTAAATCACATGTAATAGCATTATCAAAATTAGCTGAAACTGAAAAGAAAGAACTAATGTGATCATACCTGCAAGCCGAGAGGAAAGAAAAGAATGAGGCACAATTAGAGAGTGTCTAGCTCTGTCAGCTGAAACACCAAGCTCTTGGTAAGCAATATATCTACCATCGGGAAGCTGTACACGGCTTGCGCTGGTAGGATGCAGTCGGATTTTCTTCAACACAGGGACAGATCTATCATGGTCTGAACTAAAACTCAATGCTGCACTTAAAAGATGGATATGTCAGAGAGAGGATATAAGCCTCCCTTGCACCAAACAGAATCTAATCAATACTGCCACTTAAACCCAACATATAAACAGAAACAAGTAAATTTACATACAACAACCCCATAACTTAGAAAAGATTCATCCCAATATAACAGACACTTGAAAATGAATAAATCTTCACTAGATGACTGGCATTGGAGATATAACAAAACCAAGAAAATATAGATTTGGTAACTGAGTCTGCTGGATTCAGAATTCTACTGTGAATGAGACAAACAAAAATGGGTGATCCAGAATCACAAAAACACTGTTTTATCAATATGTATATATACCTGTGAGAGCTAAGAGGAAGACGAAGAAAATGACAGGCCAAGCATGAACAGGATCACGATCCTCAGGCAAGTACTCGTTAAGAAAGCTCAGCTTCTTAGAAACCTTAGCAGCTGGTTTGCGGAGCTTACGCACGAGGAAAGAGTCCTCAGTCACAACCATCTGCTGAACAACGTCTTTACATCCGATAGCTAGATCCAGAAGCATTTCTCCCCAAGACTTCATAAACCCCATCACTTGATCTTTCAAAGGCTCCACTGGTTCGGATCCAGAACCCAAAATCTTTGACCTTGACTCAGTATCCGCATTCAAGTCAATCGGAGATCCGTCGTATTGTAAACCTCC
>NC_025703.1:3996948-4015739 GCF_000633955.1 Camelina sativa | reverse complement strand
CCATTATCAAAAAAAAAAAAAAAAAAACGAAATCCCTAAATCCGGATCCGAAGTCCGAAACCTAGTCTTCAGAGCAATGACAAGAAGAAGAAGAAGAAGAGCTGCACATACATTTAAAGTGGGGTTTTATTATGAGGAAAAGAGAAAGAAACACAAAGAGCGCGAGAGAGAAGAGAAGAACATGGCTGAGAGAATGAGCTGCAAAACTGACACCTTTACAAGCGTGAACTTCAAGCTCACTCTTTTTTCTTTCATATTATATAAAAAATCACTTCTTTCCATTTAAAATATCTCAAAGAGAATATAAACGAATCAAAACTTCTCTTTTATATTAGAGAGAAATCGAAAGAGACAAAAGTTTCTCTTACCATATGACGCAGCAGAAAGAAACAGCTTAGACGTTGGGGAGGATGGTCACCAATTTAGTCTTCTTCTTCTTCTTTCCATTGAACATTTTTTTGACTGGTTAATGTAAGTAAATGAAAACTACTCCAGTCCGCCATTGACGATCCTTTTTTTCTTCTTTAGCTTCGGTTGAATAAACAAATACGGACCGTTAGATCAAGGTCGCTCTTTTGAGAAAATGGACGGTCGTGCATGTCGTTTTTTCGATGGAGAGAACCGGCTGAACCGGTTGCGTGTCGTGCGCTTCCTAATGCTTTGCTTTGTGTGCCTTTTTACCTGCTACAGCCGGGTTTTTATGGTTTTGCTGACGTGGCGGATAGTGTGGGGGTCGTGTGGGGTAGTAGTAGTAGGTGCACCGTGCACGTGACTCGGAGCAGCGTATACCTTAAGGACATGGTAGTAATCGTACGCGGTCGTTCGTTCCGTATATATAATTATTGTTGGGCTTTTTTAATATTTGGGCTAAACATGTGATGGGCCACTTAAGTCGGTTTCATTACATGTTTTAAGTTTTATGACAGACGGCGGTTTAGGGTTAACCGGCACAGTCACGAGTCTTGACCAAACCCTATATAATTATTTTCTTAACACTAGGGTCTCTCTCCCTCGAGAACTAAAAAGAAAAAAGCTCGAGCCTTTCGCAGTTTTCAGCTCATCTCATCTCTCTCGCGCCGTCGTCAACATGGGGTATGGTTTCCCTCTCTTTGATTCTTCGTGTTCAATCTCATCTCTCTGTTTAAGGGACTATGTTTATGTTTCTTTTATTGGTCTCGGGTGAAATGCAAGTAGTGTCATATGTTATGTTGGGTTTAGGATTTGTTGCAGTGCTTGTTCTATTTCATCTCTAACTTCTCTGGGAATTATGGAATTGGTGATTTTGCTTACTAGTGCCAGTGCATATTTGTTTTTTATCTTACGAATTTGATTATCTGGGCATCTCAGTTAGTGGATTTCTCATTTTGTTATGTCTTTGTCTTTGAATAATCTCTCTTTAGTTAGCCACGTGGTATGGGCTCTGGGCGCAAGCTTAAGAGGCATAGGATTAGTCAGAGGTGGGCTGACAAGGGTTTCAAGAAATCTCACCAAGGTAACGAGTGGAAGAAGCCTTTTGCTGGATCTTCTCATGCTAAAGGAATCGTCCTTGAGAAAATGTAAGTTTGTATTATCATGTAAATTTTACCTTTTTGTTGATTTTTGAGTATAGATCTTGACTTTGAAGAGACTCTTGTGTTTCATTATGCAGTGGTATTGAGGCTAAGCAGCCTAACTCTGCTATCCGTAAGTGTGCTAGAGTTCAGTTGATCAAGAACGGTAAAAAGATTGCTGCTTTTGTCCCCAATGATGGTTGTTTGAACTACATTGAAGAAAATGTAAGTTAGATGAGAACTGCCTTGAGTAATCAATCAGGGATATTCTGTTAATGTGTCCAATTTCTTGACTCTTTAATCTTTGTGTGCAAGACGAAGTGTTGATTGCTGGATTTGGGCGTAAAGGTCATGCTGTTGGAGATATTCCCGGAGTTAGGTTTAAGGTGGTGAAGGTGTCTGGTGTCTCACTCAATGCTCTCTTCAAGGAGAAGAAGGAGAAGCCTAGGTCTTAAGCTCTACTACTTTACAAGGAAGGATTTTTTTTTGATATTTGAAGACATGTCTATGTTCTACTTCAAGTTTCAGTGACATCTTATTACGAGGAGTATGAGTTTATCTTATTTTTGTTTCATTTATTTTGGATGCTAATTACCCTAGTATTCTTTTCCCAATATGATGAAGTTCTCATAATTTGTCCCATTTTATCCTACGGACTACGGAGCACTTGTTAAAATCATATTATATGCAACTGAATTCTTAAATTGAAATATTTACCAGTAGTAAAAGTCAAGTCTGCAAACAAAAATAACTTTGAAACAAACTTTTTTCTCTCATACAAAAGTGTTGGTTCTACCCTGATAAAAATTCACACAATCCTAAACTTTGAAAGAGAAGATGCCAATTGCCAAGTCATATTCCACTTGATCCGTATTAGTGGGTTAGACGCTGATGCTGAGCATTCCTACTCTGCAGAACCATTTTTGCAAGTATCAGATCCATCAGAGCAGTTCTTGTCACTAGGCTGATCTTTCAAGTCCGAACCACTGTTATTCTCCCCAGTTAGAGATTGCTGTCCTCTATCATAATCTCATCTGCAGCTTCATTCCTATCCTCATTTCCCATTTGCTCTTTAGAAGAGTCTTTCAAGTCCCTCAACTCCAACATCGGGTCCTTCAGAAGGGTAGTACTAGGTGCTTCTTTTATGACCTGTTCAAGTTCTCCAGATAGTTGGTGGTCGATGCTGATGGAATTGGATTTCGCACTTGGGGTTTTGGTAACAGAAGCAGCCTGAGGGCTTGAAAGCTTTTCATTGGTTAAAGGAGAATTATCTCTTTTAGATAATGTTTTGGCTTTAGGCTTCTCCTGGAGACTTTTTCCACTACCATTGCTTTTGGCTGCCTTTTTGGAGGTCGAATCACTGCAAGGTAAGAGTCTGGTAGGTGTTGAACTGTGCATCTGGTTTGCTACTTTCAATATGCTTGCCCCAATTCCAAAACTTTTTCTAGTTTTCCCTGGTGTAATCTTATCACTTGCAGAAGAACTAATTTTTCGATCACTTTCGGGAGGAATGGGAGATCCTGGATCCTCTGTTTCCAGGTTCGCCTTGATCTTCTTTGTGGACTTGGGAAGTTTTGAAAGCACAACCTTGCGTTTCTTTTCACAATTCGGAACTTCCCCAGACTTTTCTTGTGATATGTTCCCTTTATGTCTGCTTAAGCGTTTCTCAGCAATGAACTCTGCCAAAGTTTTCTCCTTTTTCTTTGGAACAGTAGTATCTTCATATTCAAACACTCCATCGTGTTTACAGTCATCTTGGTCTCTTGTCTTTCTCCTTTTAGTATAAACTTGTTTACTCTTTTTCAATTCAGGATTAGAAACTTTCACTAAGCTAATTTTCTCTTCTGCAGGAGAAGTTTTGGGAGCAGACTCTACTGAGCCCTGAAGTGTCTCAAACTCAGGGAGTTCAGTATAGCCTTTCCAGCGATTATAAGCTAATAATCGTGCTCTCTGACTTACAAGCTGCAGCGCATCAGTAGCATCAGAGCTAAGAGAGCGTGCTAAACGCTTCACATATTCCACAAGGTTTGCAGGTTCAAAGAAGATAGCACTTGAGACCTTATCTCCACCGTGTATTGAGCTTGAATCTTCTCGGATACCAGGATTGATTATGTTCTGACTCTTGATCTTCTGATAGACTTCCTCTGAAATACAAGAACAAGCTAAACCAAACTCTATCCTTCTTGAAACCTCTTCTAAAGCAAAATCCATAGCATCAATAAAATCTGGTAGACTACTCTGCTTCGCCATTTGGGAGAAATGCTGTCGAAAAGGCTTTATCCGTGATGCATCGTTCCAAGCAAAGGTGCAATCTCCGAAATATGTAACTAAGAAACTTCCTTTCTTGAAGTGCTTCTTTGCTTTGTCTGTTGCAGCCGAAGCATCAAACACCTGTCCAGGCCACCATGGATGGCTCCTTACTTTAGCCCAAACCAAATCTGAGTCAGAGATCTTCATCTTCGCAGTTACAGATGCCTTATCATCAACCAAAATACTCTCATCCTTGCTCTCATGCGGTTCTAAACCCATAAAACATACAACATCCAAGTCATCAACTTTTGTTCCTTGCTTATCTAAGCCATCAGGTTTTCTTTTCTCAACAAGGTCTTCACTATCCAATCTGGCATCAGAAACCTTCACATCACTGAGATCAGCGCCATGAGAACAGACCAAGTCAGGTTCAACTTCCTTCTCAACCTGAAGTACCTCTTCACTATCTACTAGGACCTTCTTCTCACTTTCGTTACTCTCTCCACCTACATTTTCGGTTCCAATGCCTAGATCTAACCCTCCATTTACAGATTTCGTTTGCTTCTGCAGATCAGTAATAACATTTGTTTCCTCCATCTCATCATCACCAGCTGAAGCTAAGCTTCCGTTTCCTTCCTGCTCATCTCCATCAGGCTTCGCTATCAGCTCCTGAGCTTGACCAGCTAGGGTTTCAGACATTTGAGCATTTCTGACCTCAAGCGTCGACGCATTAGAGCCATCAATAACGTCTGAGACCGAATCAATACCTTCTGATTCCGTCGTCATAAGCAGTACCAAAAACAAAAACCCTAAAAGAACGGAGACAAGTAAATCATCAGAAATTAAGTCATTTCCAAAGAAAACAAGTAACAGCACCTAAAAGAAGAAGAAGAGATAAATCGAGAGAGAGAGAGAGAAGAAGAAGAAGCTCGCAAACAAACCTCCGATGACGGTCGTGATGAACAGCTAATATCCCGGCGGCGGGAGCTCGGGTTTCTTGAATGAAGTAAACGAAGCGAAGACGTCAAATCTAAAAACCAGAGACGGGTTTCTCGTTTTGGGTCTTTTACTCTTTTTTCCTTTTTTTGTTTGTTGTGCGCCATTGTCCACGTGGCGGACAACTAAAGCTTTTTGTTTTTAATGATTTTATCCTATTTATTTTTTCTTATCTCTGGGTTTTTGGGTTTAATCATTCGGCCCACTTACCAAAAAAGCCTTATTACTTCTTTTTTTCCCGCCAAAACCCATTGGCCGAAGCGATATTTACTCAGTGACTGACGGACGAACGAGTTACGGTGATTTAAGCGGTGATGGGGTTTTACGGAGGCGGCAGCGACGGTGCAAGTATGAATTCGAGTCGCCGTAGATCACCGGAATTGATTCCATCGACATAGGGAAATTATTAGCTGTGTATATCAGGGACAACGAGAACTTGGCTATCGACGAGGAGAAGTTGCTGCTCACGGCGGAGCTCATCCGCATATTCTCCGCCTCTCCTGGTAGAGACCTAGTTTCTCAGGTATATTCGCCACCTTCAGATTAGTGCTTTATAAACTCAATTGACGATAAGTTTTGCATCAGATATCTATGAATCGAATTTGAGTGAAGCTTGTTATAGCAATTTTCCTGTATACTCTGTAACCTAATTAGCTCGATTTGGCTTTAAATCAGGGTAGACTGAGTAGATTCGTTTACCTCAGTTAGTTATTCTTAGATGAGAAACAAGTTTATAAGTTCTTTTTCATGGCATGGGACTATTGACACAAATTGGGAGAGAAACAGGTAAATGAAGAAGGTGGTGGTTCCTTCTCTTTGTCTCTTGATCTCCAACAATTCAAGAAAATATCCGATATCGAGAACTTTTTCTTAAATCTGGAGGATAATCCCAAAGGAGTTATCCCATGTATGAATGCTGCAGTTCACAAGGTAAGGTATTAAAGTTCACTATGTTTTGTTTTCTTGTTTGGCATGAGATGAAGACTTATTTCATCTTTCACAGGTTCTTTTAGGTCAATGGGAGACTAATGAATTTGAGAAGGACATGAAGATCAATGTTCGTCTCTATAATTATCCAGAATCTTCTATCTGCCTGAAAAACCTGAGAGCAGCATATATTGGTAGACTGCTCATTTCGCGTATTTAGTAATATGATGATAAACTTTAAGTGAGATGTACCATGAGTGTGTGCTTTGAAAATTGCAGGAAAGCTTGTAACAGTTCATGGGACTGTTGTTAAAGTTAGTACTGTGAAGCCCCTTGTCACACAGATGGCTTTTGACTGTGCAAAGTGCAAAACTAGCATAACCCGGGAATTTACTGATGGAAAGTTTTCACCTCCCCTAAAATGTGATGCTCATGGATGCAAGTCCAAAACGTTTACTCCAATCCGGTCCTCAGCTCAGACAATCGACTTTCAGAAAATCAGGTGTTCTTCTATTTGCGCCTTATCATTTTGTGTCCTTCATATTTGTTAGTTATGTATCTTGCATTGTTAAGCAGCTCTCCAAATGTATTTTAGGGTACAGGAAATGCAAAAGCCTGAAGACCATGTAAGAAGGACGGGTACCCCGAACTGTAGAATGTGAGCTGACGGAAGACCTTGTGAACACATGTATCCCTGGTGATGTGGTGACAGTTACGGGGATTATAGGGGTCATTAATAATTACATGGATATCGGAGGAGGTATTGGTCTATAAATTATCAATCCTTGTTGTGTCCAATATTTTCTAAACAATACCATGCCCAAACGCCTGCTATCCTTAAACCGTAGAATAGCTAGAAATTTCTCTCTTGCAGTTTTCTTCTATGGGTTTTGGGCTTCTCATTGCAGGAAAGTAAATTAGAACACAGATCAGTTGTTTGTGTTACCCATAATGACTTTTTACCAAAGATAAAGGAACTAAAAGCCTCACTAGTGGTGTTAAATACCATTTTACCATACTCTCAGAGAGATTCCCTTGATTCAATGTGCTAAGCTATGCTTAAACTTAACAAACATTTAAAATGCTACTGTTTCAGGGAAATCGAAGACCAAGAATCAAGGATTTTACTATTTGTTTATAGAGGCAGTTTCAGTGAAAAATACCAAGCGGCAGTCTGCATTTGAGAACTCAGAAGACTCTAGTAGCAGTACCCAGTCTGCAGATGTTGGTGACTTATATTCATTCTCACAGAGAGACTTGGAATTTATTGTGAAGTTCAAAGAAGAATATGGATCTGATACATTCCGTCTCATACTTCATTCAGTCTGCCCGTCTATTTATGGCCATGAAATTGTCAAAGGTTATACATCTCTCAATAACAAGTTTCCCTGGGATATCATTGGTAAAGACATGATGATTACAATTCGAAGAATTGCACACCATAATACTTCTGTTGTTTGTTATTTTTTCTTATCATTTCAACAGCTGGGATAACACTATCTCTTTTTGGAGGTGTAAGGAAGCACTCAATGGATCGGAACAAAGTTCCAGTCAGGGGAGACATTCATGTCATAATTGTTGGTAAGCTTTCGAATCAATATTTTTATTCATTGGTATAAACCTAGGCTATAGAGTACATGAACTGAGGGAAGGTTTTTCATAACTAGATTGAAGCACCAAATTTGGATTAATGATTTTCGATGCATAATAGGTGACCCTGGATTGGGCAAAAGTCAGCTTTTGCAAGCAGCAGCTGCCATTTCCCCGCGTGGCATTTATGTATGTGGTAATGCGACAACTAAAGCAGGGCTCACTGTTGCTGTGGTGAAAGATTCCATGACGAATGACTATGCGTTTGAGGCTGGTAGCTCCTTCCCTCTGCTTTATTTAGCCAATACAAACTTACATAGCATATGATTATACTGTTTCCAATATGGGTTTGCGATGCTGTTGATAGATAGTTTTACTAAAATACGTAGTTGCAGTCTAGTTGCGTCAGAGGTGCTAAAACGATTTGCTTATTTTTTATGCTTGAGGGTGTGGCATACCTTAATCGGTTTCAAGTGATATCATTTTATGTGAATTTTATACTGCTGTCTTATAGTTTTGCTAGAATGGGGGCTCATTTAACAAGATATAGATAGTTCATTCAAGGATTTGCATCTTCAACAGTTTTAATCAGAATTAGGATATAGTTTTATTGAAGAACTTCACACTAGTGAAAAGTTGTACATGCGTAGGAAGTAGGAACTCTTACTTGAAAATATCTTCAACTGATTTGTGTGTAGGACGAGAAACCTTCGTATTTATTAACCTAGTGCTACCTGTGAGCAGGTGCCATGGTACTCGCAGATGGGGGGTTGTGCTGTATTGATGAGTTCGATAAAATGACCACCGAGCATCAGGTTTTTTCTTATCAGCAAAGCATTACTTCTGATGCTGCATTTTTTTCTCATTACTTACATCACTTTGCCACAGGCACTGCTAGAAGCAATGGAACAACAATGTGTCTCTGTTGCAAAGGCTGGGCTTGTAGCTAGTCTATCAGCTCGAACTTCTGTTATAGCAGCAGCAAATCCTGTTTGTGGCCACTACAAGTAATTTTCTTACTTTGCTACTCATCATTGTGGGAATGTTTGAATTATAGTTACGATATTTAACGTTGTCTTTATGATCTCATTTTCAGCCGTGCAAAAACTGTAAACGAGAACTTAAAAATGAGTGCTGCCCTTCTCTCACGGTTTGATTTAGTTTTCATATTACTTGACAAACCTGATGAGCTACTCGATAAGCAAGTCTCAGAACATATTATGTCGGTGAGTCTCTTCATCTCAAATTTTTGTTGTGGAGCATGCCTCACATATCTATTAGCAGATTTTTATCTCTCGTAGATGGAACAAATCAGTTACAGCTACAGCTATAGTTCATTTGACATATCTGAACGTTGTCTCATTGTAAACCTTATATGAACTACTTGGTGGATAGAAGAGCTATTCTAGTTTGTGAAAAGACTCTATTGACTCTACTCGTTTGTTAATTCAGAGCCATTGATTACCTTTTATTATTTCTCGCAGCTTCATTCTGCAAGTGGAGAAACAACACCTGCATTGAAGAAGTTTAAGCTAGGTCCACTTTCTTTTGGTTGTTAGGTATATAGCTAGTATAAACATCGCCTTATGAAAGATAAATTATTGACTTCTTGCTTAATATTTAATGCAGCATCATCACAGAATGCTGGATATGCAAATATAAATGCGAAAGGGAATTCTCTACTTTCAAGACTGCGGTTAGACTCTAAGAAAGATGACGACTTTTCTCCCGTTCCTGGCCAGTTGCTTAGGAAATATGTTGCTTATGCACGGACTTTTGTCAACCCTAAGTAATTTGATCTGTATCCCAGCTGCAACTACTAAATGCCCGCGAGCTACTTTAGGCCTTATGGTTAACATCTCTTTTTCTGTTCAGGATGTCAAAGGAAGCTGGAGAGATCATAAAGAAGTTTTACTTGAAGCTGAGAGACCATAACACTTCTGCTGATAGCACACCAATAACAGCAAGACAACTGGAAAGTTTGGTTAGGCTTGCGCAAGCTAGAGCTCGGGTTGACTTGAGGGAAGAAATAACAGTCCAAGACGCCATGGTAAGCCAGAACATGAAATGTCTTGTACCCTATTTCTGTTCTTACATGCATATGTTTGACCATAGACTCGACTTAACATCCATGCCATACATGTATACAAGTATTATGTTATCTGCTCGTTATTGTTGATAAGATAAGCAGCTAGCTTGAAAATTTCAATTCAAATCTGCGTTGTTGTGATGTTGGCTTGGACAAATTGTCTTGACTTCTGTCCTTGGATTTGCTACTACAGGATGTGGTTGAAATAATGAAAGAATCGTTGTATGATAAGCTTATAGATGAACATGGGGTTGTGGATTTTGGTAGGAGTGGAGGAATGAGTCAACAAAAGGAGGCCAAACGTTTCTTAAGTGCTCTTGATAAGCAATCAGAGCTGCAGCAGAAAGATTGTTTCTCTGTTTCTGTATGGACAACTTCTCGCCTCGACATTTTGCTAGTGGCTACTCTGACACTTAATTATCGGATGACCAATTTCTTACTCAAAAACATTTTACTGCAGGAGATGTATAGTTTAGCTGATAGGATTGGCCTACGAGTTCCAGACATCGATACTTTCCTAGAGAACCTGAATATTGCCGGATATTTGCTCAAGAAGGGGCCAAAGACTTACCAGGTAGATACCTTCACCCAACTCAGAGACAAGAATGAGAAATAAACAGATAAAAGATGGATAAAAGATCAGATTTTAATCTCTACCCTGCCATAATTTCATGTATAGGTCCTCTCCTCATCTTATTCCCGGAGCCAGTCATCCAGGTCAAGATGATTAGCATTCCAAGTAAAAACCTTTCTTAGAACAGAAATTTAAAGTAAATTTAGCATGTGCATTGCCATTGTATTGTTCAAATCTAATTATGAGCCTGATTATAAAAACAGTCAATTGTATATTACACAATGCCAGAAACTCCTTAGTATTATTACATGGACTTGTGTTGAATGATTATGTTGTTCTTCACTCACCTACTGACTTACATCTACGGTAGAACCTAGTATACATTGTTGTATAAGAGAGCAGCCTGATCAATATAATGATCTAGTCTTCTCTTGGACCTAACTTCCATTCACTTCCATAGTAAGAATTAGGTAAACCGAGCCAAAACTTGAAAGCTTCAGCCGCTCTCTTTCGTTCTACCCGCCTATCTACTCTGGCTTGTGAAGCATGTTTGCTAGTGAACATCCTCGAGTGCATCTCCACATAAATCTTCTTGTACTTAGTCTTATTCGGAGGTATCCCATTCTCCTCCATGCATGCAATTATCTCCAATGCCTTCTTGAAAAACGCAGCCCTGACACATATATCTGCTAGTGTATCTAACAACCCTTCATCCGGTTTCAGCATCGGAGGAGAAGGATCTGAAGAAGAATCTGAAGATGCTTCTTTCTTTTTCACTTCACACCTTTCCTTTATCTCCTTCCAAAGCAAGAGCGCCTCACCAGGTTTCCTCGCCAGAGAAACCCCATTGGCTAGGCTCCCATAGGTAGCCACATTTGGGTAAAACCCGTTTTCTTTCATTCTTGAAACTATTCTCTGAGCATCTTCAATCAAACCTAGCCTGCAATACCCTTCAATCAACATGTTCCATGCGATCAGATCAACTTTGACCCTTGGATCATTCATCATCTCATCAAACACCCTATTCGCCAACTTGGGTTGCCCTGACATTGCAAAAGCCTTCATCAAAGTTGTGTAACTAATCTTAGTTGGTGCAATCCCTCTCGTTCTCATTTCATTGAAAAATGCTAGAGCTCCTGCGCTATCATCTATAAGAATGCATCCATCTATAATGATGTTATAGGAAACCACGTCCGGCTCGACCCCTGCATCTTCAGCCATCTCTCTTAGTAAATCCTCTGCCCTGTCTATCTGCAACTGCTTACAATATCCTTTGAGCAAAACATTATATGTAATCCTATTCGCAGGAACACCCACCCGAGCCATCTCGGCTAACACCTGCCGTGCTCTGTCCATCAACCCAGCTTTGACAAAAGCTGACACAACCGTGGTGTATGTAACTTCATCCGGGTGGCTATTTCTATCATCTTGACGCCTCATCGCCTCGAGCATTCTAGCTGTGTCTGCCACACGCCCATTCTTCATATAACCTTTCATCAACGTCGTGTAGATTCTTGAGTCTGGAGCAAAGACTTTGGGCAACAATGGTGGGTCACTCCTCGGATCAACCGAGTTAGGTAGCAATTTCTTGAACACATCCTCAAACTCCTCTTCACTGCTGCTTACCTCATCTTGAGCCGAATAACCTGAATCTTCATCATCCTCAAACGCATCATCATCATCATCTTCTGCTTCTTCCTCTTCTTTCTCCTTCAAATCCTCTGCATTGCACTCTCGTAGAACCTTACAAAGATCTCTCCTTTTCTCCCTCATCGCTTGAACAACTCTCTCAGCAGTCCTCAAATCACCAAAACCAACATAAGCTGCAACAAGAGAATGCATTGTAGTCATACAAACCTTAATCCCTTTATCAATAATCCTCTCCAACACAAAAACAATCAGTTCCTTCCTATCAACCCTCGCACACAACTTGATCATAACGTTGTAACTCAAAACATCAGGCTCACATTCCCACTCAGACATCTCGTGGAACAGCTTCCAGTACTTGTCAGTATCACCAAGATTAGCACAAGCGTTAAGCACCGCGTTAAACGCCGCCGTATCAGGCCTAGATTGAGCAACCAAAGATTGGTCGCCGAAACGTTTGACTCGTCGCGTAATAGCCGTGAATAGTTTGATAGATTCCTCCGGTCCGTCATCTCCGGCAGCAGAGAGGCTAGCTACCGCAGCTGTCCACGCTTTAACGTGAGGTAAGTAACCGGAACGGAGCATTGACTTGATGACGGAGACGGCGTAAAGGGTTTGACCAGACTTGGCTGCAGCCATGGCGAGGAGACCGAGGGAATTGGCGTCAAGACGATGAAGCTGACGTTCATTGCGGAGGCGCGTGAGGATAGATTGAGCGCGCGTGAGGCTCTCGGGTTTGGATTGATAAGATAATTGAGAAACTAAACGGCTAAGACAAGTTGGTCCAGGGAGATGAGTGGATTGAACATACTTAGCCCAAGCTTCATCTGTTCTTCTATTACGGAGTAGAAACAGAAGGTCTTGGTCGTTGTGTGTTGAGTAGGCCTCTGATGGAGAGCCCAAGAAGGAAGAGAGGTCTCCGGCGGAGCTATTAGCAGTGCCGGAAGCGGACCGTTGGAAAAATTGGCGGCGCGTGAATCGACCAGCGGCGGTGAAGCAGAGATTTATGGGGATGTGGGTGAGAGAGAAAACCACCGGTGGGGTTAACGGAGCGGAGTTTTGGTAAGGTGGAAACGACGATGATGACGTCGGAGGTCGGAGAATGTTCATCTTAGGTCCATCGAAGAGAGAGAGTGTGTGTGTGTGTCCTGTAATGAAAATGGATTATTTGGGTGGAACAGAGTTGTGCTACGTCGCCGTATTGAGATTCAAGCATCGGTTCATATTTAAATATCTCCATATTGTATTTTTGATTCAAATATAATATTCATTTTTTTTTGGTGGATCCATAATTTCGATCACAAATGCTCGAATGTCATAGATTTAAAACTACGATAACACAACTATCAATATGTAGTTTAGTTAACTACGAGATTACTTATTAGCCTCCAAACATGTATATGAAGATGTTGTAAAGAGACTTGTTTGTTTACATCAACTGAGTTGTCTTATTTCATTAGTTACAACACAACCCCAAGGCACACGTACAATACAACATTCGATTTTACTGTTTTTTGGTTCTGTTTTAATATGATTACAATGATAATGCGAGAGAACAGTAATCAAGAAATAGGGCATTGACGCCAGATTCCAACTGATTACTCCTTAGTCAGCAAACCTGCAAAGCACATAAACAAAGACCCATGTGATAACTTCCTCTGAGTTGAGTTTAATTCATTATGATCGGTTTTTAGACAAAATCGGGTGTTTGTGAGTTGAGTTTTCTGAGGAATATATCAAAGTTTACGACATTACATCAAAACAAAAAGAAAAAGTTAAAGAGAAATGTACCCAAGTTCAGACAACTTCAGATGAGCTTCCGAGTAGTCTTCAAAGAAGGCATCCTCATCCTGAGAGTAACATTTGAATCAGTGATAAATCCGTTTGCCGATATATATATGATCATGAGAATCATGAAATGATGAGTTGTGTTACTTACTGCAGCATATCTCTCAACAAATGGACGAAAATGAGGATCCTCGAGAAGAGCCTTGTCGGTTGGTAGTTGAAGAAGTCCTTCTTTCTCTCCGCTTAGTATCTCTCTGTTTGATAAACCATTAAGATTCAAGAGCTTCTGATTCAGCTCCGGTCCAATTTCAAGCATGAGGAAAACATAAGCAGAGAGAAACTGATCTTACTTGAAATAGGAGTTGTCAAAAATAAGAGGATTTTGTGTCCATGCTCCCTCAAATCCTGAGCGCTCCTTGTGGCACCGACCCTGAAAGTAAAAGTTGGTATGATGAGCCAAAACTGAGAAGAGCACATATTTTAGGCTCAATTATAGGTCTTTTGTTTCTAGATGCAGCATACATACCAAGGTGTGTCCACCAGACAATGCAACAATATCTTTGTCATTGAGTCCCATCCGACCAAACACATCTCTTAGATGATCCACACCTGAATTTACAATAAAGATTATAAACATGTATCTACAATCTGGTACCTGAATTCAAACTAAAAGCATTGTTTTAATAAGATCTGCTTTACCTTTGGTGGCCTGAGGCAGACGACCTTCAGGAGGTGGCTCAACTTTGTCCTGAAAGATGAAGCTTGGTTCAGTTAATCACATGAACATTACTAAGAAGAGAGAAAACGTCACTTTGGTGGTGTCTGTATCAGACCATCATCAATCATCAGTGAGTTGCGTTTCAACAAGAAGAACTTGAATATTGACTCACCAGTCTACCAGGATGGAATGGAATCTCGGGTCCTCCAGTGATTTCAACAGCAACAACTCCAGCTAGCTACAGTGACCAAGAAAAAACAAATGAATCAAGCCGTTATACCGATAGGAAATACAAGGTAAATTTCTAAATTCAGTTATAATCATACATATGTGAATCTAGTATATAATCTCTTCGATTTCTTTGCAAACAAACCAGAGGGCCAATAACAGACGACTCAGGCTAGAGCCTAGAGAAGAACCTTTTTGAGTCATAACTTAGCGGTTTCAACAAACAAAATCACCTCAAGCTAGTAACTACTACATTTGGAAGTTACAATCATTGATGCATCCAAAAACCCTGATTATATGTGGCTATTAATTACCACAATTTGATGCATCCTATGGTCAAATATTACAGCCTAAAAAAACTCAGCACACTGAAATATACCTGATAGAAATCAGCATATGAAAGCATAGGGAACAGCTCCTTGATAGGCTCAAGAAGCCTGACGGCAATATCAAGACCATTGTTAGCTTCATGGGCCAGCTCTTGAGGATGCCTAATCGTCCCAAATGGTCCTCCAGTCTTCGTCTTCACGTCAAATGTCCCAGCCGAGTGCCATCTGCAAATTTTCCCAAAAAAAATTGCTCTCAGAGGCAATCCATTGAACAACTCACAAATGCAGCAACACTCATAAACAAAACAAAAGAAACTGTACAGAAACAGAGCAGATTAGAACCAGCGGGAGGATCTTACGCAAGACGAAGGACGATGGGAGCACAATGTTTCTCAGCGATAAGACCACGGAGCTTCCTCTTGCATCTCTGAACAGCTTTCTTGTATTCTTCTTTCACTTCGGGGTAACTCTGCTTCACCATTCTTTTCAAATTTTGCTTCTCTCTGCAAAGCGTGAAAGACTTTTTAAAACCCCACAGAGAATTCAAAACTGAAGAATCTATATATAACGATAGATAAGATTACAAGAACATACTCAACTAACTAGGAAAATACAGAGATCGATCAAAGGAGAAACCTGAACAAGTTGTTGTAAGAAGTTGTCGTTTACTTTAATTAGCGAATCAATTTATAGAATTGGCTAATGATAAAGTGAAGCTTCTAGTTTCAGTCTTTCTTTTAGAGATGCCGTGAGATGGACGGTCATGATTTGTAGATAAAAAGAGACTCTTGGCGCGCCTTCCAGAAACCATAGAAGACGATAATGATACAAACTAACCCTATACACCACGTGGCATTCTATCTTCCTTAAGTATGTATTAATCAAATATCGTTAAACTGCTCTTGACTTTAGTTTGAAAAGTTTGTATTGGGCTTAACCTTAACTATTGATCACAAGACTTGAGGACTGATCAACACTAAACAGTAAATAAATTAACATAATCTCTTCTAACTGGGTAAAAAATATGAAGCTTAAACCCTTAAAAGCCTTCCAAGTTCCAAGATTCAACCTAGGGCTTGTCTTTAATTTGGTTCATACCATCAAAAGATACGAAGGAACAAAACAATATATAAAGGAAACTGATATAGGAGTAAGAACTGAAGAAGTGAAAAGTGAAACTTGTTCATAATTCAACTTAATTAATATCCAGACTCCAAAACACAAAACAGATATTAAAAAAAAAAAGACCAAAATCTTTGACTAAAATATGGAAGTGTGCCAAAAAAGCAGACGAGATGATTACTGGCTAGCACCGAGCCATTTGGTGAAGTTATCAAACTCGGTGTAATCACTGTCGGAGATCATAGTCTGGTACCACGACTTGCCTGCTGCTTTGATTGCCAACGCCTCCTCCTGATGTAAGAGATAAGACAAAGATGATTTCAAAATTGAGCTCGTGAAGGGAATTTTTAATTGTACATAACAAGACAAGGAATCCCACATAACCAATTTACAAGACGAAACTACTCCACAACATTTCAGAATTACAATGGTAAGACCTACACTACAAATTGAATTCACTCACACACTAAACCAGAGGGGCATAGTTTATTGTACAGCTTAACATACAATGTAAACAACTACCTAACACATCACAGTTAAGAAATCAGTTCAGCCAAATGAAATGCATACACAACAACTAAACAATGATCGATATACAAAAAAATGAAGTAATGGGATTACCTTGGTAACGGTTTTCCTCTTCTTGGTGAGCTTCTCCTTCTTGGCCTTGACTCTCTGTGCTTCAGCCAACAGTGACATCCTCTTCGCGGTCTTAGCATAAGGATTCAACTTCAACATCACATTCAAGTTCTTCAATGGATTCTTCTTAAGCACAGCCCTCTTCGCATCCTTCTTAATCGGCTTCACAACACTCTGAACCTCATCGGAGTTGATAATCCTGGCAAGATCAGCATTCACCATCTTGGCACGAGGAAGCACATATCCCATCTTCTTCTCAGATGGCTTCTCAAACGAACCATAGATAGACTCGAGCTTCTCAAAAGCAGACTTGGTCCAGATCACGAACCGACCAAGGTGACCACCAGGAGCAAGCTTCAACAAGTTAAGTCTCTCAACATGGCAAAGTTCAACACCAGGAAGATTCCTAAACGCCTTAACTATCTTAGACCCTTCAGTTCCGTAAACCACAAGAGGACCCTTCCTAGAAATGTAACGACGGTTCCTCATTTTACCTTTACCAGGACGGATCCCAATGCTTTCCTTGGCCTTCTCAGCATCATCGTAAGCACCGATTTGTTTCAAAACCTTGATCGCAGCTGAGGTCTTCTCCACACCTTCGGCGGAGTCACTCACAACAAGAGGCATCTCAGGAACGTTCTCGATCCGGTGACCACGAGCCATAACAAGCGAAGGGACAGCAGTTGCGGCGATGGCTGAGACGATAGCGTGACGCTTCATGTTGACATTGATACGACGGTGCCAGCGGCGCCAGATCTTGGTAGGAGCGAACATCCGACCACCACGACACATGTTACCGAACGCTGCTTGACCAGCACGGTGAGTACCACCACCGGGAACACGAGGGATACGTGAGACGGCACGTCCGGTTCCCCAGGACTCAGCGGAGGTCTGGTGACCGGCCTTCTTGGACACGGCGTAAGGCTGACGGCTGTTGTTCGACATTTGCGCGTGAACGAAGTTGACGATGTCGGGACGAACAGGCGCCGTCATGACGTCGGGTAATACGACGGTGGAGGATTGATCGGTGGCCATGTCACCGTCCAAACCTTGGACGGTGATGAGAGGACGAGCAGCGGCGGCGGCCATTTCTCTCGATTAGGTTTCTCTCTGTCTCTCACTCTCTCTGTCTCTTTAGACTCTTTTGAGAAATTAGGGCTTTCGCAGCTTCAGTTTAAGAAGGACTAATATACTAGGGTTTCGTTTAGGGTTACTGACGAAAACCTCGTTTAGTGGGCCTTGAGCCTTATAAAGCCCAACTGTCTGAAATATTCAGATTTTTAAGTAGCGGCCCAATTTTAAAGGCTTGAACCTCCACTTTCGATTTTGCTACTAATTAATTAAAAACAACAAAATTAACCCTTACATAAAAAATGAGAAAAATAGGGCAAAGCATTAACGAGACTTTTTGCGTACGGTTTCGTTCTCGAGTCTCGACCCTTCCGGTAGCTTCGTCTTCGTCGTCGTCACCGGGAATTTTTTGAGCTGGCGGTTAAATTCTTTGTATCTGCGTAATTAATTGGTTCTGTATCCGTATTTGTGGTGTTTAAGATGGGGAGGGATGACGATTTAAAAAGGAATCGCCGAGATCGTGACCGTAAGGATTGTGATAAGGAGACGCGGCGAGAGAAGGAGAGGCGTACGAGACCGTGTGAGAGAGTTAATAGAAGTGATTGTGAAAAGAGAGAATATGATGATGAGAGGGAGAAGATGCGGAGACAGAGGGATAGGAAGATTAGTGATTCTGAAGAAGAGACAGGGAGGGATACACGCAGAGGGGAGGAGAAGGATGATATCAAGCGTGACTTGAAACGTACAAGGAAAGAGAGTGAGAGAACTAGCAGGCATGGGGGTGAAAATGGTGAGAAGAATTCTATGGAAGAAGAAGAAGTTGAGGATAAGAAGGTGGAGAAACGGAGGAGAAGACTCCAGGAGTGGCAACAGTTGCAGAGGAAACATAAGGAATCTCAAATTGAAAGTAAGGGTCCAGAGACCAGAAAGGCTTGGACTCTTGAAGAAGAATCTGATGATGAAGATAATAAATCAGACTCAGAAGTGAAGATGGTAGACTCGGAGAGTACTGTCTCCGAGAGTGGAGGTGCTGGACCTAAAGATGAAGAGGAAATTGATCCTTTGGATGCTTATATGAATTTTAAGGTATTACCTGAGGTTGAGAAGCTTAGAAGTAGTTCTCTAGATTCTAACAAGGATGTGAAAGAAAGTGGTGACCGGGCAAACAAAGGTTTTAATAAGGCCCTCGGTAGGATAATTCAAGGTGAAGATTCTGATTCTGATTATGATTATTCAGAACCAATGAATCATCATAATGATCCAAGTTTAGACG
>NC_025703.1:3985945-3996888 GCF_000633955.1 Camelina sativa | reverse complement strand
GAAAGGAAAAATTCTGGTCTTTGTTCGTTCACAGGACAAATGTGATGTATTGTATAATGATTTGATGACCAAATATGGTTATGCATGTCTATCTCTTCACGGGGGTAAGGACCAGGCTGATCGTGAATCAGCTATATCTGATTTTAAGAGCACTGTCTGCAATTTGTTGATTGCCACAAGTGTTGCAGCCAGGGGTCTAGATGTGAAAGAGCTTGACTTGGTTGTAAACTTTGATCCGCCGAACCACTATGAAGACTACGTGCATCGTGTTGGCAGGACAGGTAGGGCAGGGCGGAAAGGCTGTGCTGTAACTTTTCTCTCCGAGGATGATGCAAAATATGCACCAGATTTAGTCAAGGCCATGGAACTATCTGAGCAGCTTGTTCCTGATGATGTAAAAGCAGTGGCCGATGGGTTCATCATGGCAAAAGTGAAACAGGGTATTGAGCAAGCTCATGGAACTGGCTATGGTGGCAGTGGCTTTAGATTCAATGAAGAGGAGGAGGAAATCAGGAAAGCAGCAAAGAAAGCACAAGCGAAGGAGTATGGCTATGAGGAAGAGAAGTCTGACTCAGAAGATGAGAATGATGTAGTAAGAAAGGCTGGTAGTGATATCTCACAGCAACAAGCTATGCTTTCTCAGATAGCCGCCATTTCTGCTGCTGCTGAAGCTACTGTGACAGCTAACCAATTGCTGCCTAATGGTGGCGGGCTTGTTACTGTGGCAGGTGTCCCTCCTTGTGATGGAGCAGGCCGCGTTGCAGCCATGGCTGCTGCCGCTAACCTGCAACACAACCTTGCAAGGATTCTTCAAGCTGATGCGATGCCTGAACACTATGAACCAGAATTGGAAATCAATGATTTTCCACAAAATGCTCGGTGGAGAGTCACCCACAAAGAAACGCTTGGTCCAATATCAGAGTGGAGTGGAGCCGCCATTACCGTTAGAGGTCAGTATTATGAGTCAGGAAGTATGCCCGGACCTGGGCAACGCAAGCTTTATCTGTTCGTTGAAGGGCCTACCGAAATATCTGTTAAGACAGCAAAAACTGAACTCAAGCGTGTTCTTGAAGACGTAACTAATCAAGCCTTCTCTCTCCCTGGAGGAACACAAGCCAGAAGATACTCTGTCCTATAAAACCATGAGGTTTGTGATTCTAAGATTTTTAACTTACTCAGATAACAAGTAATTATTTATTGCTTTATTGGAATACAATCTCTGCAAAATTGCAGAATCTTTTTATAGACATGACTTGGTGTGACAACAAACATCAATTTGATTTGATTGGGGTGGTTTCCTTCATTACCTTCGTTCTCTTTTAATTAAACAGAACTCTGAATGAAACACCTAATAGAGAAAGCTGTCAAGTTTAAAACAAACAGAGTTACCGCTATGTACTTAACACTGATCTTGAACCATTACAGTCAGTCCTAAGACTTATCCTTGACACCCGCTTAGTGAAAATACAATCCACCAAATGGGAAAAATTCAACAGCTGAACATATAATAAATACACAACACAAACAAAAAGAGACTTTTTGTACAAGAGTACCTGCGGCTGAGGCTGCCTTGCAAACCCGTGAACCGCAACTAGTAGAAAACACCTTACACAGGTCCTTGTCAAAATCTGCGCAAGACCCTATAGCCTAAAACTTCGTTTATGTTTCTCCTCAAAACAACAACCACTTTAACACAATTCCTCACATGATGATGCATTGACAAGATTGTGATTCCCAGTGACGTATAACACCAAAGTTTATTAAACATGGAAAACCGATGAGTAAACCTGCCAATACGGTGAGAACCATATAACTCTTATGTAAGACTTTACAAAGTTTGCAAGAAGCCTGAGGTGTATATATATACTGTATCCTGGTCATTTTGACTATGACTATGACTACAGTGAAAACTATATAACTCTCATTGGAAACCTTAAGAGTTAGATCACTGTCACTAGACTTATATCTATCCGTCTAACCATGATTGCATGTGATTTCTAATACTGGAAAAGAAGGAAAAACACTTACTTGCTATAGCTGATGGCTGATATTTTTGTTACGATGATTTGTCGCTTGTTGAGTTCTTGACAAGGGAATCAGTGGTACCAACGCTTGGGAGCTCGGTGTTCAGTTCATATGATGAGAGGACTATCCTCTGCAGTATTATTACAGTCGGACTAGCTGAGGTTAGATTATATTTACTCACGCAAGCGCAAAAAACTACTTTAATTGTATAAGAATCATAAAACTTTTATCGTAAATTTAACACTTACAGCGGATTCGAAATCAGGGTTTGATAAGTTAACTGTGAGGTTTCTCATCAATAGCAGAACCTGCAAAACATACATTGATCAATGAAGGATGCTAGAAGCTTGTACCATTATTGTAGTCTCAAAGCTTGTAAACTCTGACTCACAGTTTCGAAATTAATAGGATCCATTTCCTTGAGCTTTTCCACGTGACCAATCGTTTCAGGATCAAAGACACTCCCAATGAAGTTATAAACTTCAGCAAAATCAGGAACAGCTGCAAAGTATTTATCAGTAGAGTGTCCACGGCCTTAAGATATAGAGTGTTCACAGATGGTTAAATTACCGTGAAGCACGGGAGGCTGTTTCGACTTTCTTACAATCTCAGAACCTGATACTGTTCTTCGGCTTGAGCTTCCCACAGCAGATGTAGAAGGGCTACTAACATTTAATATGCCCTTCGATCCAATATTAGCTGAATCAGTGGCGTTATATGCCATAATAAGCACATGAAACGTCCTTTGATAGAACCTACTCTACTACTACCAATAAAACGAAGTAAAAAAATAAAATAAAGAGAGACAAAAGTGCATGCCTTCTGTTCCATAAAGATTAGCAAGTTCTGGCTGTGGTGAAATAACTCTGTTTAGCAGCATTGAAGCATCATCCCACAAAGTATATCCCGGCATGTCGCTATTTCGCGTAGTAAAAGACGTGGAACCTTGAAGTGCCATTTGAGCTACAACAAAAAAATGGAGTTACAACTCAAGTAAACGGAACAAAAGACTCATGTACCTTAACCAAAGTAATAAGGGATTATAAAACCATCGAACCGTTCTTTGATGCCTTTTGAGGATACGGATGAGCTGCTTTGCGCTTAGGCCGAGGGGGTGGCACATGTGCTAATGTCCCGTTTTTCTGAACCTTTAGAAAGTATTTTTGGGCATGACTCCTTATCTGCAGTAGAGTAAATATTCAAATAAAGCTGAAATACATAGCCAACAAATGTGTAAATTCTCAGAGGAGCTATTCTCAAACCTGAATTACAGTTTTGGAACCAACAAAATCTTCTATCTTCTTCCAATCACGATCAAACCTAAGGAACAGAGACCAGTAGTATCAGCACAATCAGGGTCTTGCTAAAGCAATAACACTTTCAAAACGTCCGCACAAGTATAAAGACTTTAAGAATACAGAGCTGGCTATTATTAGACATATATATATATATATATGCTTCTATTCAAAGATAATAACATGTAACAATTTCTCTGAATCTTAATGCTAAGTTCAACATGAGCTGCTACAAAAGATCTGATGTAACTCAATCAACTAGATCAATGTAACTCAACGAAGTAGATCTTATAGCTAAGATACTAAACCTAATATAATAATAAAAAAAAAACATAATACTTCCTCTGACTTAACTAAAAACTCAGAAATCAGCAGCAAAGTTAAAATAACTCAAGTGTCCCTAATAAACACAAGAAAAAATAAACAAATAGAAGCAGAGAATTATACAATTGAAGTGCTTCAAGAAACTTATCATGCTCTTCCTCAGTCCAGCTCTCTCTAGACTTGGTGATGGTATAAGGTTTCCTCACTTTCTTAGACGAACCACTTTCCGCGGCCACCGCATCCGTCGTCGATGTTGATGGCGGTGGCGGTGGAGGTGCTTCGGCGGTCGTCGGATTCCTTGACGGCGACGAGCTCATCGATTTATGTTTTCAGATAACGACAGGTGTTAAGTCTTAGAGAGAGAAAATGGGAAAAAAAAAAAAAAAAAATCCAAATGGCGGGGGGAAGAAGTCCGAAGTTGGTATGTGTAATAATAATAATATGTGGAGTGTGTTTCACTTTGATCTCAGACCATCCATTTTTCATTTCTTTATTTTATTTGCTATCACTTGAGTTCTAGAGCCTCAAGCTTAAGCACGTGTAGACTTTTTGTAGTCTTTGTTTATGATTATATGAAAAATGTATGGTCGTGTTTTTTTATATATTTTTATAATGTTCCTATAATTGGTATGCAAGAAAACGACTCGTACCGAATCATACCAGTTGCCAATTGCTAAGTGCCAAATCAAATAAACGAATAAACGATCCACCGTCCACGTAAACTTTTCGTGGTATAAATAAATGAATATACGCATGACTAACACAATAAGTCGATATGTCCGAGTGGTTAAGGAGATAGACTTGAAATCTATTGGGCTTCGCCCGCGCAGGTTCGAACCCTGCTGTCGACGTTCTCTTTTTTTTTTCCCTTTTTATTATTTTGATCAATACAAACCAAAAAAAAAACAGGACACTTTTTTTTAAATCAAATTAAAAAAAAAATTCCATAACCTCTTCAATATATGCGAGGACAAAGCATAAATAATATATCTTCATTATATAAGAAAAAAAAAATGTTTTCTATCAATCTCTATTTTTTTTTTCGTTTAATTGTTTTGATCGAAAGGGCTTTCACCTTCGTAATTCCCACGTGGATCATATTCACAAACCACAAGATAGCCACGACCGTTATTGCATTTCACGCGTGCGCATCCAACGGCTGTGGTGGTTCCCCACACTATCTGCGTGTAATGGCCGCACGTCTCACCCGATGCGCACGTGTTTGTTTTCATGTCGTAGTTAAACCTTTCCTCGAACCATTTCGTCACCACTCTCTCCATCGACCACGTCCTCCTACGCCGGTACCAGAACAAGTTCTCGCCGTAAGGCCCATTTGAATGTATCATATTGCAATCGGGCTGACGTTGTTTAGCCCATTTATCAGCGTATCGGGCCAGGCCTTTGTTCCATTCTAGAGGTGGCACGCCTGCTGACTCGCGCGCCATGTTGTGAGCTTGTAGGAATTCTCTCGATTGTCTAGCTTTCCTCGCTCTGTTGAACATACGCGCCGCCCTGTTCATCAGGTGGGGGATGATGGAGGTTCCGGAGGCAGAGGGATGACCGGAAAAGAGAAGGATGACAAGGATGAGACAAGGTCATAGACATCTCCACGTCTCCCTCTGTATAATTTGTGTGCTCTCATCATCCTGGTTCCTCTGTTTCTAAGGAGTTTTTTTTTTTGTTGCATTGTTCTGTTAGAATTTTCCATTTTCCTAACAGATTTGCTTGATAAGAGAAGACGACTAGCATATATTTTTAGAGTTTGTTTATGAACTTTTAAAGGTACAGGTTGTACTAAAACGACCAACCAACATACCCCGATCAACATAAGTAAAACGTAAATCACTTTCGTCAACAGCAGGATTCGAACCTGCGCAGGCAAAGCCCAACAGATTTCGAGTCTGTCTCCTTAACCACTCGGACATATTGACTTTTGCTTAGTTAATCAAAACTATTATTTATATTGACAAATTTCACAATACAATGACAAAAAATGGTCACCTGAGGTAAAACAGAAAGCTGTAGACTTGCTTCGGGAGTACAAAAACGTCTAGTCCTTTGCCTGTGATTTCAAGATTTCTGCTTCGTTATTCCCATCACCATCCGGTAAAGAAAAGGGAATGCTCTTGTGCGAACGAGAAGAAAGTGTTAAAAGAGGTTTTGAGAAAGAAGAAGAGCCTCGGAATCCATTTACTTGACCATAGAACTAATGGAACAGAAACAAAGAAACGAAAAGTTGATTTATTTTCTTAAATTTTTCGAAAAATATAAGACGAAGTTTCGAGCCAAGTTCCCAAACAGGAAGAACAAAATCCATTACATTGTCTAAGACCATTATAAGTCATAAATAATCTCCCAAAAGCAAATAACATTTGTCTTCCAACTCTTCACTGGTCATCATCTTCCACAGGGCTACGGTCGTCTCTTGGGCTGTGTCCGCCTTTAGGGCTACGGTCCTCTCTGGGACTAGAACTCCGGTCTTGTTGTCCATTGGTTCCAATACCGTCATCATCATTCCTTCTCGGTCTCTCTTTGGGGCTGTGCTTCTCGCGCATTGGGCTGCCTTCTTCAGGACTCAGGCTTCTCTTTCTATCTTTGGAGGGAGGAGAGTTGTCCACCATAGGTTCAGGGCTTCTGCTTCTAGCAGCAGGTTCAGGACTCAGATCCTTTTCCTTCCTAACCGGTGATCTAGAGCGACTGAAACAATCAGACGCAGACAGAACAATACACAGTTTCATTATAATCAAACTTGTAGTTATAAGTTGTGAAATTATAAGTCATAATGGGACATCACTAGCCTGTAGCTACGACCACGGCTGTAGCTTCTGCTAGGGCTTCTTCTTCTACGACGAGGAGACCGAGACCGGGACCGAACTGGCGATCTTGAGTAACTTGCATCCCGCCTGATATATAATCAAAAACAGATGACTCAAACTTAAAAAAATGACAGTGTTTTAGGCAAGAAACAGCGTAAGAATGGGATTGGTAAATGATACCTCAGCTTCTTAGGACTGTTCTTACAATTCCTCTCAATGTGACCCCTATCTCCACATCGATAACATTTGTTCTTCCAGTCACCAGCGGAGCAATCTCGAGCCCAGTGGCCATCAAGACCACAGTTGAAGCAACGACCACTTCCAGGAGGAGGACCTCTGCTCGAGGAAAATTCTCTGGAACCACGTGGTGTCTACAACAGACGGAAAACCCAAAAAGGTTAAACGAAAGAAACTTAAAAATTCAAAATAGACCAAGAACCTAAGTTTTTAAAATATAAAATAGGGCTAATTATACCCCTTTTGCAAACTCCACAATTATACGGCTTCCATCAAAGTCTCTCCCGTCCAACCTGTACCTCGCATCATCAGCATCTCGAGGATCACTGAAATCCTGAGATCAGAAAGTGAACATGCATACCAGACAGAAAAGCCATCAATAGGACACAGCTTACATAACTAGTTAAGGAGACGACCAAGCTAGTTATAGAGGATTACTACTTACGATGAAGGCATAGTCTCGCTTCATGTCCAAATCTCGAATTCTGCGGAAATGGTTTTCCAGAAACAGTAAGGCCACATTTAACTTTAAAAGAACTGCTAGCTACTGGTGTAGCTAGTGTGCTATGATACTGCACCATCAAGGCATCAACGGCTAACAAAACACCAGATCTTGAGATTGTTGCCATTTTTTCACCACTAAAACACGCAATAAGACAAGAAACAGAACCGCCAAAGTCACCCAAACACCATGAAAGAATTTTCCACCAAGGGGACCCTCTCTCTCTCTCTCTCACCATAATCCTCCAGGTCAAAAAAACCTTCAACAAGATCATTCAGGTTAAAATATGCTACACTTTTGGGTCACAACACTCCCACCCATATAATTTAATGCAATACACAAGAATCCTCATTATGAATCGTAATTCAGACCCGGTTAAGGTATCGGACTCTAATATGAGTTGAACCAAAAGTGTGAATCTAAAACCATAGCTTTGGCTAACTACAAAGCTGACTAAGCTGAAAACAGAGCCATAATGAGTAGAACCAAAGATGTGAATCTAACAAAACCATAGCTTTGCCTGATTACAAAGCTGGCTAAGTTCACAACTGGCGGTAAAGAGAGCTGTTTCTGCTAAAAAGAACCTCCGAAAGATAGATGTATTACCTTCCATATTTGCTGAAGAGCCGTTCAAGATCCCGTTCCCTTGTTCGAGATGACAGATGACCAACATAGAGACGTGTACCACTGTATCGATCGTCATATCGAGGCATCTTTAAAAAAAGATAGGAAAGGTAATCAAATCAGCATACATATCAAAACCCCCATTAACAAACAGCTTCGAGATAGTCTTGACAAGAAGAAGAAGAAGACTGAAACAAATCTATGATATATCCAATAGCATCATTCAAATCGTATTATCTAAACATCGATTGATTTCCAAGACCTCTCGATTTGACCCGAACAAGGATCTACATCGGAACATCAAAATCATATAGATATCGAAGAGATAACAAAACAGAAAATTCCTAATTCCGGTAGAAAAAAAAAAACAAACATTCCGACTATTGCCATACCTCTAGATCCGATAATTCGCCGCACTCGGTGTATCTCGAAACTGAGCTACCCGTCACGAGTCAGATCTACGAAACACCACATAAGAGAGGAAAGACAATATATATCTGACGGTTAGGTATTATTGGTTCCAAATCAACGGCACAGATCTCATATATAGTTGAAAACAAACATGTGTTTTTTTATTAATTCCCGACAAACCATTTTCCCGGGGAAAATAAAAGTTAAAAAACCTTATCCAAAACTTTTAAAAATGCCACTGGCGATCTCTCTCCCAACCTCATCCTTTTCTCATTTCTTCCCTCGCCGCCGCGGCCATACAAATCTCCGATGTAAACGCTTTCACGGAGCTCGATCGACCCTCGAAGAACCGTACGATCGGAAGAATCAAACCGGCGTCATTATCATCGGCGCTGGACTCGCTGGTTTAGCCGCCGCAACTCGGCTCAACTCCGAACGGATCCCATTCCTACTCTTAGAAGCTTCCGACGGCGTAGGCGGACGAGTCCGTACAGATATCGTCGACGGCTTCTTTCTCGACAGAGGATTTCAGATTTTCATCACTGCGTACCCCGAAGCTAAAAAGCTTCTAGATTACGAAGCACTTGATCTGCAGCGATTCTACGCCGGAGCTAAGGTTTTTTACGGCGGGAAATTTCACACCGTCGCTGATCCTCTCCGGCATTTTTGGGATTCGGTGGCGTCTCTCACCAACCCGATCGGATCCGTCGTGGACAAAGGGCTTATCGCTTTGACGAGAGCTAGGGTTCTGATCAAGTCAGACGAAGAGATTTTGACTGCCGCTGATGAGGTTACGACCATTGATCTCCTCCGTAAGATTGGTTTCTCCGAAGCGATCCTTGATCGGTTCTTCCGACCATTCTTCGGCGGGATTTTTTTCGACAGAGACCTTGAGACGACTTCCAAGCTCTTCGATTTCATTTTCCGGTGTCTTGCTCTCGGAGAAAACACACTTCCGGCCATGGGAATCGGAGAAATCCCTAACCAGTTGGCCGAGAAATTACCCGCTAGTTCCGTCTTGTTCAACACAAGGGTAGCTTCGATTGAGTATCCAAATGGATCGGATTCGGATCCTCCTAGTGTAAGACTCCAAGACGGCGGCGTTTTGAAGGCAAAGCTAGGTGTAATAGTCGCCGTCGAGCAACAGGAAGCGGATAAGCTTCTCGAGGAGATCAGAGAGCCGGTTATGACTAAACCGGCTCGGAGTACGATTTGTGTTTATTTCACAGCTGAACCGAATCAAATACCGGTACAAGACCCGGTTCTATTCCTTAACGGGTCAAGCACCGGTATAATTAACAACATGTTCTTCGCTACGAACGTTGCTCGGACATACGCGCCACCGGGAAAGGCTCTGGTTTCGGTATCATTGATCGGATCGTTCGAGGATAGATCAGATGATTATTTGGCAGCAGAGGTTCTCAGAGAACTCTCTGGTTGGTTCAGTGAGTCGTCGGTTATGTCATGGAAACATTTGAAAACGTACCGGATAAAATTCGCTCAGCCGAACCAATGCCCACCCACTGATTTGGTTAAGAGTCCGCGGGTCGGGTCAGGTCTTTACTTGTGCGGTGATTACATGACTTCTGCTACGTTTGACGGGGCTTTGGTCTCTGGGAGACGAGCCGTGGAAGTGTTGTTACGAGAAAAGGGACAAATCAAGTAGTTTTTTCTGTTTATTAAAGGTTCTTTGTGTAGCATTTATTCATGTATTATTGTATTTGTATGTATTAGAGTATGTATCCTCTAAGATCACATCTTGGACAGTTAAACATTTATGGCTTCCTCAACTCATGTTTATGACTTAAACACCTAATGAGAAGTTGTTGTTGTGATCACTGGTCAATGCAAGAGGAATTAGAGACAATGTCTCTTAACAAACGACAGTAACTAATAAAAAGCAGTCCATGTGGTATCCGGACGTTGACAATAACTTCACTAATGTCTATGTTACTTCCCCACTAATGGCTACATGGTCAGAAAGCTCATTGACTTATAGATAGTCCTGACATCGAACTAGCGAGTCGGGTAAAGCAGATTCAGTTAAGTGACAATACATGTACCAAAAAGCAGAGGCACTGATCTTCTCATTACTAGCAAATAAGTCTTAGTACAAACAAAAACTTTTACCACATACGAGAGCAATACACAGTTATTACCTTTTGCGAGTAAACTACTTCTGAAGTTTTAAAAAAAAATCCAAAAGAAAATGCGAACGTCCTCACTGCTGATACTCCTTGATCTGTCTCAGAGTTCAAAATCATCCTCCTTCAAGGCCAACTCTGCGGCTTCCTCTTCTTCTTCATCTAAAACGAAATACTCATTCTTCTCCACCGGCCTGAACATATAGAACATCAACATGTAAAACGCCAGACTTGCAATCTCCTCAGCCGCATTGCTCACCCACTGATACTTATAAGCTGCGATAGTCTTCAGAGCAAACACTACAATCCTCGTAAAGTACAAATACCCAATGACAACAATGTAGAACTGTCTAAACAGAGTCAATTTTGCCAAGTTCCTAGCTGCTTTCCCATCGGTTTTCGAAGTCTCTCTCAACGAACGTATCGACCAGACAATGGGGAATAAGATTGCACAACAGCAAACAATATCTACAAGCAAGAATATCTGATTCCAAGTTACCCAATCTTTGATGAAAGGTCCAGTCTCTCCAATCACAATGGAAGCTATGTTGGCCAAAACCTGAAG
>NC_025703.1:3970178-3985439 GCF_000633955.1 Camelina sativa | reverse complement strand
TTCATCAGAAGCAAGGCCGCCATGAGAACATGGATCCTATGAACAACTCTTTTATTGACAAAACAAGCATAACCCCAGAGACCAAGGAAAGCTAAGTAGCCGAGGGAGAAGAAGAAGTACAATCCAGGTAATCGGGTTGACCCGGCAGGGAGGTAATCCTTAGACCCGCTCGGATCTAAATTGTACATCTCCGTTCGGACCTTCATCGAAACTTTGGTTTCCGGTACGCAATTAACGAAGAAGAGAGAGTACTCGTTGGGAGAAACCACCGGGTACAAGTGCTCGTATTTGGAACCAGGCGGAGGAGAGAGATCGTGGAATGTGAAGAGATGGAGGACGTAATTGGAATCGAGTACACAGAAGTTAGGGTTTTGCTGGATCTCTAAGACTACTTGGAGAAGCGATTCCTCTGACATGAGGAAGAATCCAAGCCTCGAAGGATCCGGGATCGGAACAGACGAAGAAGATACTACTGAGACGGAGGAAACAGAGACGCTAACATGGCCGGACTGAGTGAATCCGAATTTTTCGAAGAGAATCATCGGCCTAGAGTCGTCGGAGATTGTGAGAGACTTGATCTCCGCCGTCGTGCGGGTTGCGGCAAAGAGGAGGAGGAGAACGACGAAGAAGAAGGGTAATCTCGTCATATCGTGCCGTAACAGTATAGTTCAGAGATGATGATGCTTCTCGTGTTATTATTTTGGTTTTCAGTTTTGCAAAGCTTGGAGAAACGAAAATGGCGTTTGACCCGATTTCAAGCTGCGGAAACAAAACGTCACCGTATTGTGACACGGGAAATTTTGGGTCGCCCGTATCGGCTGAATTGACCCGACTTTAGGCAAAGCCCATTGGGCTTAATTGATAAAGCTAATATGTACTAAGATTGTCAAAACTTTTGATAAGAACGGTTGGTACAGTACTTTGGTAAGGGAATGTGTAACACGTGCGTTGCACTTGCACCTGTCTTCATCCATACATCTGTAGCAATTTAAAATACGTATGCGTAATAAATTATAGGAGAGACCAGCGCCATGAATTGGTAAACTATTAATGGGAAATGGATTTACTTGGAAAAAAAAAACGAGTTTGGTGAGAATCTTGTCACACTAGGACACTTGTGATTGGTGACGAGATGCTTATTGTATTAATTAGACTTATTAGACACATCTAAAACTCTCTCTATTACATTTTTATTTTCTTCTTTTCTATTTGGTTTTTTTTAACTCTTTATTACATTTATTAAAACGTGATCTACATTAATTAAACAATTCTTTCTGTTTTTTTTTTAAATGAAAAAAAAAACCACAAAGGACGAAACAGATTCAACACAAACGAAAAATGTATAATAATTAATCAATATAGAAAACATATAAAAAAATTGGCATGTTAAAAGTTATTATATTTAGCTTTTGAGAGGAGGTTTGGTTCGTGATATAAACAAAAACAAGCAACTCGTAAGCGTAGAGATAAAGAATATACCACAATTATGCTATTGTGTGGATGAGTGGATCACTTGATTGATTCATTGTAATATTCCAATCCACACGAATCCATTTCTTTTCAATTATTTCGGGAAGTTTTATTTAATATAGTAACATTTGTATCATGTTCATATTGGAACCCTATTGGAAATGGAATCGAAGAAAAAAAAAAATACTATTAGTTGAACATTTTTTGGTTTAATAGTCAAAATACCAAACTTACCCTGTAAGAAATCGAGTAATTACGACAAAAGCCCTAGACCCTTCTCGTAATTCTCCCTCCCTTCCTAGTCCTGGTGGGCTTTCATAGGAGAGTACTCATCATCTATAATCTAAATCTCTCTCTCTATATATATAAGCAATTACAGTGTCTTTTAAGTAATGGCGGATTTAATTTTCTTCTTCTGATTATCCAAAACAAAACCATCTTTGTAGTATAAATTTCGCCCGCCGGTAAAATACAATCGACGACGAAGCAAAAAGACAAATCCTTTCCTTTCTTTTCTTGACTTTGATTTTTTAAAAAAATTCCCGAGAATCTTTTTTTTTTTTTTGAGGAACCCAAGATTTTTATCCCCAAGAAGATATTTCAATCAAAATTGATAGAATAGGGATAAAAAAATTGGGTTCATTACTAATAGAAGAAGAATCACGATTTCTGAGCATACGAGATTCGTCCGTCGTTTCTTGGATTCTCCGCTATTAAGTTCCTTCAATCTGTAAGTTGAATTCGAAATCTTTTTCTTCATCGCGACTCTGAGATTTGGGAAATGTTTGAATTTTGTTTTTCTTCCCTTTGGGGTTAGTTCAGAAACTGATGTTTAATGGAATAGTTTAAGCTGCATGCTCGAAATCGTGTAAATTCTTGCTGGAATAAACTTGTAATCGGAACATTAAGAATGGTTTTCTAGAAAAAAATTTAATTTTGCTTGTGGGGTTTTTTTTTTTAGTATCACAGCTTATTGTGTTGTCTAATTTTGGCTTTTTGGGTTGTTTTTGTATCATCTGCAGGCTTAGGCTGGAATTTGCCCTGTCTAGAAACTTTTAAAAGAGAGTTTTTTGTATATGATTTAGAACAGTCAAAGTTGAAAGATTTTTTTTTTCACAATTGAATTTTGATGAGAGATGAGTTTGGTTGGAAGAGTTGGGAGTTTGATTTCTCAAGGCGTTTACTCTGTTGCTACACCGTTTCATCCATTCGGTGGTGCTATTGATGTCATTGTTGTTCAACAACAAGATGGTTCTTTCCGTAGCACACCTTGGTATGTTAGGTTTGGTAAGTTCCAAGGTGTTCTGAAAGGCGCTGAGAAGTTTGTCAAGATTGCTGTTAATGGCACCGAAGCTGATTTCCACATGTACCTTGATAATTCTGGTGAAGCCTATTTCATCAGGGAAGTTGATCCTGCAGCGGCTAATGACACCAGCAGTTTGATTTCCGGGTCTGACAATAGCAATGCTAGTAGTGAAACTAACGGCGTTGGTTTTCGACTTGAGCACAGTTTATCTGACGCTGGTTCTGGGGAACTACGAGAAGGTTTCGACCCTTTGAATCGGCTTGAGAGGACTGAGTCTGATTGTAATAGGAGGTTCTATGATTTTCAGGATGATCCGCCTTCTCCAACCTCGGAATATGGAAGTGCTAGATTTGACAATCTTAATGTGGAAAGCTATGGGGATTCTCAAGGCTCTGATTCTGAAGTCGTTTTGGTCAGTATTGATGGACATATACTAACAGCCCCTGTGTCAGCGGCAGAACAGGAGGCTGAGAATTTACGGTTAAATACTCCTCAGTTTCATTTGGCACCTGGTGATGGGACTGAGTTTTGTGAAGGTAATACCGAGTTTGCGTCGTCAGAGACTTCGTGGGATACTGAATATATCGGCAAAGTGGAGTCATCTGATGCTATTAACATTGTATCTGAAAAAGTGGATACCGCGAATGATGACCGTAGTGATTCAGATTCCGGTTCTCGTGATAATGCCGAAAAAGATTCTCATGATGTTCAAAGAAATCTTCTTGGGAGCTATGTGGAGCAGTCAGAGCTGAGTGAGACTGGTGAGAATGCAAAGTCAGGGGAACCAAGTCCTACTTTTGAGGATCGGAATCTAAAAGAAGGTGAGTTTCCACTTAACACCATCCCGGAAAATGATAGAAGTGAAGATGAAGTGACTATTGAAACAAGAGATACTCTCGTTGATAGTTTTGAATCTTCTTCTACAATTCAAATAACAACAGAAGAAGTCAAAACAACCGAGGAATCCAGAATATCCGTTGATTCTAATACTGATTCAGAATGTAAGGATGAACAGCCAAGAACATCTGCAGAAACTGCCATCTTGATTAACAACCAGGAAGACGGGATTATAGAATCGGAAGATCAGGCTTCTGAGGGAGTCTCTATAGATTCAACGAGAGAGGACGATGAGCAACTGACTCCAACTAAACCAACAGAGGAGGATAACGAGGACGGGAAGAGTGTAGTTTCTGTGGGTGCGACTTCTAGTTTAGACGTAGGAAAACCCGATACAGATCAGAGTAAGGAACTTCAGTTTTTGTTGGTTTAAAACTATGACTAAGTAGCACTAGTAGCTGCGTTGTTTTTAACAGTGGTTCAACTTTACAGGATATGAGCTATCAATTTGCAAGGATGAGCTTCGTCAGGGTATGGGACTTAGCGCAGCTGCTGAGGTCTTTGATGCACATCGGATTACCATGGAAGAATATATAAACTCGGCAACATCAATTCTTGAAAGTGAAAATCTGGTTGTTAGGATTAGAGACACGTATATGCCATGGACGAAAGCTGCTCGAATTGTGCTTGGGAAAGCTGCGTTTGATCTAGACTTAGATATCCAGCCAGATGATGTGATTTCTGTGGAGGAAAATGAATCGCCTAAACCCAAGGATGATGAAACTACAGTAACTCCTTCTTCATCTGGAAGAAGATGGAGACTCTGGCCGATTCCTTTTAGAAGGGTTAAAACAATTGAACATACGGGAAGTAACTCCTCCAGCGAAGAAGATCTGTTTGTTGATTCTGAACCTGGCTTACAGAACTCACCTGAACCACAATCAACCGCAACGAGTCGCCATGAGTCCCCGCGTAGGCAACTTGTGAGAACCAATGTCCCTACGAATGAACAGATCGCATCTCTGAATCTGAAAGATGGTCAGAATATTATAACTTTTAGTTTCTCAACAAGAGTTCTGGGAACACAACAGGTTTGTTGATGGTTACATTTGTTGAAAATTTGAAAGCACGTTGGGGAAATTCTCTTCTAACTTAAGTCCTTAAATACTAATTGGTTGTTATTAGGTCGATGCGCATATTTACCGGTGGAGATGGGACACCAAGATAGTGATTTCAGATGTTGATGGAACTATAACTAAGTAAGCTTGGATCCTTACTGCAACTGATACGTTTTCATATTAGATTTATAGTATCTTGACTTTTGCCAATGTGATGATCTGTTTGTCTTGCAGATCTGATGTGTTAGGTCAGTTCATGCCCTTCATTGGAAAGGACTGGACACAGTCCGGTGTAGCCAAGCTTTTTTCTGCCATAAAGGTAAATGTTCAAGGTTTAAGTCAATCTCGCTTCTCGCACTTGATATTGGAAAAACATGAGATTCACGACTGCCGTATATATAAGATACAGTTTGTTTAAAGTGGTTGTTTCTTAGATCGATAAAACAGTTTGTCTCTGTAATTTTTGTACCCTGTAAGTATGAATCTCACTTTATGCTTCACATTGCTTTGGTTTTCTTAGGAGAATGGATATCAGTTGCTTTTTTTGAGCGCCCGTGCCATCGTTCAGGCATATCTAACGAGAAATTTCTTAAATAATCTCAAGCAGGTAAGAGTGAGATCGTTTTACCTGTAAATTGACACTTCATTCACTCCTAGTTCTTATTAATAACAAAGGCTCAAGGAGCTGAAACAATGATGTGTGGGGATATCGACAATCTGTGATTATGAAATCTCTCTGCTTCTTATGAAATCTCTACTGGCTTGCAGGACGGAAAAGCTTTGCCAACCGGTCCTGTAGTCATATCACCAGATGGGCTATTTCCAGCATTGTACCGTGAAGGTTAATCTTCATGCCTTCTAGATTTAATGGTAGCACTTCTACGTATTTTAAATTCAACAGTACAGATCTCTTATTTTTTCTAATATAACAGTTATAAGAAGAGCACCTCATGAATTCAAGATCGCATGTTTGGAGGTAAATAATTCTCCATTATTCTGTGAATAAAAGAGCACAGTTAAATCCAGCGGCACACTTTTAGATATGAACAACTTCTACAACTGTAATGTACAGGATATCAGGAAACTCTTTCCTACGGATTACAACCCGTTTTACGCTGGATTTGGAAACAGAGATACGGATGAGCTGAGTTACAGAAAACTCGGAATCCCAAAGGGGAAGATATTCATAATCAACCCAAAGGTACTTCACAATCTCTTAGAATCTGACATGCATGGTTGTTTCTTCGCGTTTACTGAGTGATAACTCTGTGTTTAAAAATGGATAGGGAGAAGTGGCAACAGGACATCGCATAGATGTCAAAAAGTCTTACACTTCACTTCACACTCTTGTCAACGACATGTTTCCTCCAACTTCACTTGTTGAGCAGGTAACTAGAGTGTTATAATCTTTTAGCAAATATTATCTAATGTAGATTCATCAATGGTTTGAAGTGTTTTCTTACACGTTCATAGGAAGATTATAACCCATGGAACTTCTGGAAACTACCAATAGAAGAGGTTGATTAAGGAAATCATGTTACAAAGAGAAGAAACTTTTCGAGTCTCTAAAACGAGGTGCAGATGAGTCGGACATAGTGGCTGTGGAATCTATGCTTCTTCTATGACCTTGTAGACAGGAAAGAGCTGGAACTTGTAGAAAAGAAAGAGCTAGAACTTGTCTCTACTTTGTAATGTCTTATGTAGGAGTTAACACAATAGGGAAAGAATGCTATATTAGCTGTGACAAACTTATGTACAAGACATTATTTTCTTTATATTTCTCTTTTACATACACAGAAAAATAAAAGTTAAAATAATATACATATTGGATATAAATTATCAGATAGTCTACTACATAACCTTGAAAGCGTTGTTGAATGGAGAAAGATGCAAAGAAAAACCTAACTATAGAAGTTTACAATATAAATCTTGATCAAAATATGCAAAAGAAAAAGAAACCTTATTAAGTTGAGAATGTTAACGAGGCACTTCCCAATTCTTCTTGGACATGATCGTAGCTTATACTCTAGTATATGTTTAACGTAAATTATACTCTCGATTCAATTAGGTTGATTGATTCAAATATGTAGACTAATGGATCCAAATTCCAAATGCATGTGAAAAGCAAGTAGCTAGTTAACTTAACTTAAAAGGCGATTCCTTAAAGAGTTCATATACAATTTAGCAACTAACAATAACTTGTTAACTTAGCACTTTAATGGGTTTGGTTGTTAGATCATTTTTCAAAGAAACCATTGTTTTCAAATCTCCTTGAATAGAAAGTTTAAGACATATATAGTTCGACCTTTCCTTACGGCAAAAATATATAAACACTACACTTTCATAGATCAAGAAAAAGAAAACATGAATTTCCATGGATAATGATATCAATGATCATCGATCAGATAGCGTAAATTGGATTAACCTCGGATTCAGTCTCCGACGGATTCGCATGATGCCACGAACTCGTCCCAGTTCTAGCAAATTTCTTCTTCTCCTTCTTCCTTACTTTCCTCGTCCTCTTCGATTTCACAACATAATATGTCATTATACTCAAAATCCCGGTCATCGTCACAGTTCCTATGACCGTTACCACAACTGCCGCGTATCTGTTTCTCCGACCAACAACAATGTACGATGAGGATATGAATGCCACACTGGTGCAGACAGAGGCGAGCCACATCAGCTTATTGATTACTTCCACCACACGTCTCTCCGTCTTAGTCTCTCCTCTTACAAGCGTGATTTGCACGACAACTACTGCTAAGGAAGTAAAGAGCGCGATCGCGTTGAATATAAAGAATACCTTGAAGGATGTTGCATGAACCATCACTGCCACTCCGTGGTCGTCGTCGCCTCCCGGAACCGTGAAAATGGCGGCAAATGCAACCGTGGCGAAGAGAACAGCCACAACGGTCACTGAGTTTGTCGCATTGTTGATTCCAGCTCTGTGAAGTTTCCTTAGCTCCTTGGCAATCCCGTCGACGTTTTTGTTGGTTTTTCGGGTTTGTTCGAGCTGCGTGTGTACGTCTTTCTTGATCTCGGTCACTGTTTTCCGCAGCTCGTCTCTTGGCTGGTTTAATTCATTGGCTTTGAGGGCACCGCAACGCGATAATATGTCTTTGATCTCTCCGGATTCCTCTGAATGAGTGAGTCCTTCAGCAATGTCGTAAGCGGTTTTATGGTCTCGTGTTAGCGCATTCACGTTTGTATCCGGAAGTTGTAACAGCTCATTAATAATCTGCAAAATCAAAAATAAACAATTCAAGATTCAACAATCAAGAATCAAAAATTCAAGATTCAAGAAACAGTCATTTTACCTCTGCTCTTTTCTTCCGCGTAGCGATATGCAACACGGTGTTACCGAATTTATCAGGAAGCATGACGATAGCAGGATCAGCTCGAAGGAGCAACCTCACGACTTCTGAGCTAACTCCTTTCACAGCCATATGCAAAGACGTCTGACCTTTCTTGTCTGTTCTTCTTGCTAATTGCGGATCTCTATCGAGCAACGTTCTTACAATATCTACATGACCTTGACGCGCAGCAAGGTGAAGCGCGTTTTTCCCATTCGATCTAGAAATCTCGAGCAAGCTTGAGTCTTTAGCAAGCAATTCGTTAACAACTTCAGAATGGCCTCGTGTTGCAGCTGACACAAGTGGGGTTGCGTTTGATTGAGCTACTGTTTTACTCAACTGAGGTTCATGCTCAAGCAATAACTTGACAATAGCTGCATTAAAAGAAGCTCCCGCGCGGTTAATTAGAAAGAAAGATGCAAATCTTTTTAGCTTCGAAAAGTTTTTTCATTTACATCAAGACTTACCTTGATGGCCTTGACTACAAGCAATGTGTAAAGCGTCGAATCCAGAAAGGTTCTTCTGCATAAGAGATTCTTTAGTGGTATAACGAAGCAACTCGTTGACAACATCAATGTTTCCTTTCTCTGCTGCTGTAAAAAGCGGTGTCTCTCCCAACTCATTCACCTCGTTTACCACTGCTGTCATTATCTGAGACACCTCGTCATCGAAATCAGCTCCGGTTATGGTACCAGTAATCTGAGAATCAATGTCACTAAGAATCTGCTTAACAGAAGCAAGATCTCCTCGTTGAGCAGCTAGGTGAAGCTCGGTGTCGTTATGGCGGCCGGTGACCTGTTTAACGTACTTCTTCTTACCCGTTGGATCAAACCGTTTCCCGGAATTGGAAAGTCCCAAGGACTTGCTAGAATTGGACACCATTAAAGCCTTGCCCGAATTAGACAGAACCAGAGTCTTCCTTGGGGTTGGAGTTGGCGAGAGGTCCGCTAAAGTGCTTCCAGCAGGACTCGCCGGTTCCGTCGCCAAACGCTTCTCCACATCCTGTTCCAGCTCCTTCTCTGCGTGATTCAGATTGATTACACATTGTTTGTTTGTTCAACACGCAAATGACAAACCCATTAGAAGAAATACAAAAATCAGCCTAAGATCCCGTTTGCAAGACCTAACCCTAATATTGCGATTAGAGTCAGAAAACTAAAAATCAAGGAGAAGGAGAAATCGTTGTGTACCTTCTTCGATTCTGGATCCCATTGTGAGAGAGATGAAAAAACAGAGAAGGCTTTTGTCTTTCAAAGCGGGATCATGATGGACCGACGATTCTCCGATTGGAGAAAGATGAATAAGGCCGTCGAAGACGTCGGCCACCGTTTATGGTCACACTGTGCACGGGCAAGGCAAGGGTTTGCGATCTGATTAATCGTAGGAGAAGCAAAGCAGCTTAAATTACCCTCTTTTTTTTGGGTGTAATTTGGGTTGTCTTTTCTTCTTCTTCTTCAGTTAGGGATTTGCCACATCAGCAACAATTTCATGCGAGCCGTTCCAATTTTAAAATTCACAGAATCTATACAATACGCGTTTAGGAAAAATGGAAAGTACTTGTCGGAATGGTTTAGTTAAACAATTGATGGGCTTCGTTTCTTGGTTTGTCAACAAATATGTGTATTGGCCTGTTTAGGCTTCACAGTTTTGAAAATTTGATGAACGTTTGAAATTTATTTCTAAATCATTTTTGAACGTTTCTAAAACAATTTTGTAATATTTACTGGTCTTTATTTTTAGTTTTTAGAATAAATTAAAACAGTAGATTTAAATATATAAATATATATATATATGGTCCAAAAATATCTACTAAATTTAAAGTTGTCTGATCAAGATTCTAAACATTTTTCCAACCTTATATTTATTTTTANTAAAAAAAAAAAAAAAAAAAAAAGCTACTGTCGGCACAGAAGAGAGAGAAAAAAAGGACAAAACAGTTCCTCCAACAAAGCTAAGCTATACCATCAATGGTTCAGTTTCAGTTTCAGTTGAAACAAAAGGAGGAGCAATTTAATTCTATCCCAACAATACAAAACTGAAACTGTCCCAAGTTAAATTCAACACTTAATTATAAATAGAGAGATATGGGAAACTTACACGGCCTTCACAGATCCCATCACGGCGGCGAAACCCCCAACACCCCTTTCCCACCACCATATACAGCCGCTCCATCGCCAGCTCCACCATCGAATCACCAAATGACGGTGGGACCTTATTGCCACGTAGACTCCAGCCTCCGCTCTCTCGCCGGAAAGGCCGAGGGTTTCGGCTGCGCGGCCGTTGGTGGTCTTAATGGTCCGATTTGCCGCGTCACTTCTTTAGCTGGTATATATTCAGTAGCCCCCCTCCCCTCATTTCATTTATATAATCTAGGATTCCTCTGTTTCTTGGATTCATATGATCTAGGTGCTTTCTAAATTTGGTATAATCTATAGGTGCTATATATATATAAACTTGTGAATCCCACATAAGTTTTGGATTCAAACCGCATAAAACTTAAGAGATTTACATATATTTATTTGGTTTTGAGATCCACAATATTATTGGACACTTAATGTTAAATATTCGTATAAAACGAATCATGTATGTGTGTGTGTGTTTGCAGACGAGGGTCCAGGATCGTTACGAGAGGCTTGCAAGAGGCCAGAACCGTTATGGATTGTATTCGATGTGTCTGGAACGATCAATCTTTCTTCGTTTGTGAGCGTATCATCGCACAAAACGGTGGACGGAAGAGGCCAAAGAGTGAAGATTACGGGAAAAGGGTTAAGGCTAAAAGAGTGTGAAAACGTTATCATCTGCAATCTTGAATTTGAAGGCGGTGTAGGTCCAGACGAAGACGCTATTCAGATCAAACCAAAATCACACAACATTTGGATTGATCGTTGTAGTCTCAAGAATTACTATGATGGTTTGATTGATATCACTCGAGAAAGCACCGACATTACCGTCTCAAGGTATAATTTTGGAAACCAATCCTTAATTATTCCAAATGTCATTTGATAGATAGTTAGACATTTGATAGATACATATTATATGTCACTAGCTATTGTGTTAAATGTTTTTTAGAAAAATATTTCAGATGTCATTTCATGAACCACGACAAGACGATATTGATTGGAGCGGACACAAGTCACGTGACGGACCGATGCATAAGAGTTACCATACATCACTGTTTCTTTGACGGTACACGTCAGCGACACCCTCGCGTTCGCTTTGCAAGAGTCCATCTCTTCAACAACTACACTCGTCACTGGTCCATTTACGCCGTTGGGGCCGGTGTCGAATCTCAGGTCCGTAACCGGAAGATTAACCTATAAGACTAGTATGAACATAAATATTTACGATTATGCCATCATCTCCGTGCATAGCTCATACATTTTTTGTTATGATATATAGATATATTCTCAGTGCAACATATATGAAGCTAGTGAGAAGAAGACTGTCTTTAAGTACATCACTGAGAAGGTGATCTCTAGTTTCTATTCTTTCTTTAGGTTCTTATATTACACTTTCTTCTTTTTGGTATAATGTTATAATCAAAGTTATGTTTTTTTTTTGGTTTGTTGATTAGGCTGCGGATAAAGAGAAACCTGGAGCTGGCTTCGTAAGATCGGAAGGGGATTTGTTGTTGAACGGAGCCAAGTCTTGTCTTAGCCAGGACGGTGGACATCGCCACGTGTTCTCTCCGACCCAACACTATTCTGAATGGACCGTCGAATCTCCTAGCGAAAAACTCAAGAACTATCTGAAACATTCGACCGGCTTGCAGAACCTTCCTCTCCCACTAGACTAAACTCTTGACCACCTAGCAAAATAAATTACTATTGGCAACCAGGATTCTTCTACGATCGGGTTTTATATATGAGGCAGTGTAACAAAATTGAGCTTAGACAAACAAAATTACATATCTAATTCGAAGTTGGCATTTTATAGTTTCCAACTAATATGAAAAAAATATTGTGTATATTTTGAGCTTGTGTGTGTATGTATGGATTATCCTCATAAGATGAATAACACAAGAGTGGTTCACAGCCCCTCTAAAGAAGATTTGAATCTTTCGTCCTAGTTTAATTTCGCTTGGGAGGAATGTTTTACGCCCATACAAATTTTATCAAAATCAAGACGAAGTCAAACCCAAAATTTTATAAAAAGAAGATACCGTATAAATTACTTGATGTAACAAATTGAATGTTTGTTTTTATGCAAACTTTAAGGTTTTTGAGTATTTAATATTTGTCAATTGTCATACTCATCAGTCTCTACAAAATGTGTGGCTCTTCGGCTCCTTCAAGTCTCCCTTACGTTGATTGGTTCTACAAAAGAAATGTGTGGTATGTAGGTCTCTACAAATCGTGTTATCTGACTTGACTTAGCTTATTGGATTATTAGCTACCTAACGGTCCTCACCCACCAAAAAGGACGAAAATTTCTATATATGATGGTGAACAAAATTCACATCCAAAGGAAAATGATGGCGAATTCATTATCGCATTTAGTTTTGACATGACAATTTAATGGTACTAGTCACACAATATATATACCTAGCTCATACCGTGTTACTATACAAGTCGTAACGCGTTACAGCTTAAATCACATTAATTAAGTTACATAGAATAATATTAGGAACAAAAATGATGAAAACACTATTTTTTTCCCCCTTCAAAATCTTCTGCATGACAAAGATCGAGTCTTTCTTCTGCATGACAAAGACCCAGTAGTAGTAGCAGTTCTAACAACACATAAATCTTCCATACAAACATATCGATTATCCGAAATACCCTTCCCGGTAAAGAGCTCCGACAAGCGGTATTCGATATCTTCAGGGGTATATCGGATATTCCATCCACCTTCTTTACCTATCAACATAACGGCGTTTCTATGCGCGTTGTAAAAATCGCGGTATATCGGCAAGAGCTTTCTCCTGATCGACATTCTCATCTCGTCCAACAGTTTCAGATCCGGTATGACGCATTCGCTTTGTGCCTCGCATGTCTTCTCAAAACTCTCGTTGAACTTTTCGGATTGCATCTTCGCTTCCTCGTTCGACATCCCAACTGTCTCGCAAGTACTAATCGTCGGACACATCGACACTAGTGGATCCCACGCTAGCCGCTCGTAGCTTCTAGCGAACTGTTTAACTTTCTCAAAATGTCTCGTGATCCAGTCGTCCCCGAGGAGCTGCTTCAGGTTCGTGGAGCGAGCACGTGAGACTACGTGTTGGAGATTGTTGGTTAAGAATAGATATTGCATGGAGAATTCCTTATACATCTCAGCTTTGCCGTCGATTTTGCAAAGGAGGACGAGAATGAGCCACGCGAATCTTACTTTTAGTTCTGACGATGGAGAGCCTTCGGATTCCGTGACGTTGAAGTAAGATTTTGGAAGCATTGATTTATCAGGAGAGGATGAAGGTGATCCGTCGAGGATATCCATGAGAGAGCTACTGTATTCCGAAAGTCGAGAGATGTGATCCATGACGGAGATAGTCATTGGATGAACACCTCCACCACGAACCATCGTCTTCGACGTGTCTTTACGTATCTCAGATTCAAATTCAGCCAGATGCGAAAGAATCGACTCACTAAGACGGGTAAGAGAGCTGTGAGCTTGAGTTCGAACAGCTGAAATTGATGGAAACGAGAAGATAGCTTCGATGGCAAGCAAGTTCTCTGTGATCATGCAATACATATCTAACAATGGAAAAATCTTCTCCATATGTGGGTTTTTCTTGTCTCTTACGGCAACGGTTTCAGGGAACCCAAACAGAAGCAGAGCTCCTTCCTTAGAGATGTCTCTAAAACAAGACTCTCTAAGAGAAGCAGAAGATTCAAAAACTTCATCGCATAGAGTCTTTTCGCTGATGAAGAGAGTCTTCATCGAGACCTTAACTGCCTCAATCCATCTCTTCGTCTTCAACTCAACAACCTCATATGGCATCTTCTTCGCCTTGGACGAGCTTATTTTCTCAACTCCTAGACGGTAAATGGATTCGTCAACTATCGATTTTCTAATGGATTTATAAGTATTAGCACACTCTTTAGCGTAACCGGCGGAGATCATGCACTCTGCAATGGACTTGAGCTCTGTCCTAGAGTTCTTTGACACCTCCTCAACTTCTATGATCGAATCTCCAACGGAACGGTAGTCGTGCCAAGCACCTTCATCGTTGGATACGACAGAGGTAGGTGATCTAGTGGAGACGGATTCAGGATCCAAATGTGCACGATTCATTGATAGAATTTGGAGAAACTCTTTTTGGAGCCGTTTCATAGCGATTTGCATTAGTCTTTGAGCTCTAAGAAGATGATCTGAACTCGGATCTTCTCTAATCAATAAGTCCATCGCGTTCTGTAGTTCCTTGACGCGTCTCACGAACTTCTTAGCCTCACGCTTGCTTTCGCAAAACAGAGAATAAAAATTGTTAGAAGAAACATACTCCGTGTTCCATTTTTCAATGATCTCGGCAGCGTTATCGATAGTTTTGTCGATCCCTGAAAAATCGTAACTCTTGCTAGGTATTGAGAAAGAAGGCCTCTTCCTCGAAGAAGTAATCTTAGAGAAGAAACTAAAACCGCTCTTGCTTCTCATCTTTGATCCTATCTCTCTTGCTCTCTTTTCTTGAAATGTGTCGTTGCAATAATTTTGAAGGATGAAAAAAAATAATGGCTTTCAAAGAGACTTTTACAATAACATAATATTGAAACGCCTCGCCTCCGATATGGATTCAAGAACTAGCGGTGAAAGGGTTCCCTTTTGAAGAACCTACAACTTAATCCAAACGCAGGGGAGGCGTCGTTAGAAACAGAAACCAGTCAGATAATTATGTATCTGTCACGCAACAATAGTTATCGATTCAGGTCGTTTATCGTTGTGGTCAGAAAACAACGTCAGAGAAATATGAGGAAGAATGTGCCGTTGGCCTTTGACTCATCCTTTCCTTACACGTGTCTTCTTCGGTCATGGATGGATCAGAGATTGATCTAACTTGCAAAATACGTTTTGTAAAACAATGAGAAATATGACGATTTTTATGTTAAGTACATTTTTATGGTACAAATATTTCAATCCCTTGCATCATTTAGACATTACAAACAAACGTGTGGGCGTACTTACTTGATGTTCGATGAGGAAACATGAAGATTTACCTTCAACAGTAAAAAAAAATTAAAAA